>NW_024607117.1:0-17987 GCF_018296145.1 Oncorhynchus tshawytscha | reverse complement strand
TATCATAGGTACACTTCAACTGTGAGAGACGGAATCTAAAACAAAAATTCAGAAAATCACATTGTATGATTTTTAAGTAATTCATTTGCATTTTATTGCATGACATACAGTACTTATGTCATGCAATAAAATGCAAATTAATTACTTAAAATTCATACAATGTGATTTTCTGAATTTTTGTTTTAGATTCCGTTGCTGCTGATGGGCTGGTCTTGGGGCTGGCTGCTGATGGGCTTGTCCTGGGGCTGGTCTTGGGGCTGGCTGCTGATGGGCTGGTCCTGGGGCTGGCTGCTGATGGGCTGGTCCTGGGGCTGACTGCTGATGGACTGGTCCTGGGGCTGGCTGCTGATGGGCTGGTCCTGGGGCTGGCTGCTGATGGGCTGGTCCTGGGGCTGGCTGCTGATGGGCTGGTCCTGGGGCTGGTCTTGGGGCTGGCTGCTGATGGGCTGGTCCTGGGGCCGGCTGCTGATGGGCTGGTCCTGGAGCTGGCTGAGGGTCAATCTCACCCTCTTCTTCCAACTCACTGTCAGACTCCAAATTGAGGGATGCCATGTTCCTGTTCACCCAGCTCATTGGCAGTACCTCCGATTCACTTTCGAAGGGACGGCTTACGAATTCATGGATATGAATGATCCTCATATTCTGAAAATTCTTCATCTTCCAAAGTGGAAGACGCTCCTTTCAAAGTGGAAGACGCATTCAACACCATAGTACCCTCCAAGCTCGTCATCAAGCTCGAGACCCTGGGTCTCGACCCCGCCCTGTGCAACTGGGTACTGGACTTCCTGACGGGCCGCCCCCAGGTGGTGAGGGTAGGCAACAACATCTCCTCCCCGCTGATCCTCAACACTGGGGCCCCACAAGGGTGCGTTCTGAGCCCTCTCCTGTACTCCCTGTTCACCCACGACTGCGTGGCCATGCACGCCTCCAACTCAATCATCAAGTTTGCGGACGACACAACAGGAAAAACAGCTTGATTACCAACAACGACGAGACGGCCTACAGGGAGGAGGTGAGGGCCCTCGTTCATCTCATATGAGTGTGGTGTCAGGAAAATAACCTCACACTCAATGTCAACAAAACTAAGGAGATGATTGTGGACTTCAGGAAACAGCAGAGGGAACACCCCCAAATACAATATCCACATCGATGGAACAGTAAATAAAACAGAAATACAGTAAAAACAGTAAAAACAGAAATAACTTAAAAAACAACAGTGTTCTTTACATTGGTTGTATTACACCAAACAAATGATCACACACATAATAATATAACAAACATTGAGCTCTTGTTCCTCAAGAAAAGTCCCGTACCTCAGGCCTAAAAGAGTCCAGCCCGGTAAAGGAGTTCAGTCAACCCAAGTGACCTCGTCCTTTCATAAAGTGATGCGTAATCCCGGTCTCATTAATACAATCAGATTGCAATCACCTCTTTTACCACACAACTATAAAGAGTGTCACATCTCTGTAGTCTTCACTACAACTGAACACATAAATCATCACGGTATGTATCACACCAAAACAAATTAAATACTGTATACAAAAAGTTGTAGTCAGTAGGTCAGTCAGACAATCCAATCTGCCAACAGATCTCCAGCGGGGAAAAGGCCACGAAGACACAGTGGAGACCAACACAGATCAGTAGTCCAACAATAGACATAAGTTGATCCAATAGTGGTTGATCCTGCGAGAAGCAGGGCCTGTCTATGTGGATGGGGGGTCCCGGCACAGTCCCCGGAGGGGATGCGACGCCAAGGAACTCTGAACCAACCACAGAGGGAGGTGCCACATTTACCGATAGTACCTAGCAAAGGTGCAGGAGGAAGCCCAGCTGGCCGCAGCACAGATATCATGAGGGGCAGTCCTCTCAGTAGAGCCCAGGACACAGCCACACCTCGTGTTGAATGTGTCACCACAGATCCCAGCACTGGCCTGCCAGCCAGGCGGTATGCTGTCGTGTCCACGATCCGGTGAGAGAGACTCTGCTTTGATAACCCAGCCCCCAGGACTCTCTCACCATAGCAGACAAAGAGCTGGTCTGTTGTTCTCACTGACTGTGTCCGCTCCACATAGGCAGCCAATGCCCTCACATGGCACGGACACTGCCGGTGGGTCAGAAGCAGACAGGATAAAAGCGATGTTCACATGCCTGTCTGATAGAACATTTGGGAGGAATGAAGGGCTGGGGCGGAGAGATATACTTCTCCCCCCGGGGTCCACCCGGCAGCACTCAGAACTTATCAAAAGAGTATGGAGCTCACCCACTGTCTTCAAGAAAGCAACCTTCATAGACAGGGGTTTCAGGGAGGCAGACTCCAACGGTTTGAAAGGAGGCTTTGCCAAAGCTGCCAAGACCACATCCAGATCCGAGCTCGCCATTGAGCGGGTCCTAGCTGTACTTAGGTGACTAACCCCTTTCATAAACCTGGAGACCAAGGGATGGAGCCCCACTGGCCTGTCTGTTCACCCCCCATGGCAGGCAGATATAGTGTCCAAATACCCTCAGTGTAGAGGATGCTAAGCCCTCATCCAAGCGAGACTGCAGGTATTAGAGGATATACTGCACCCCGCATGACTCGGGCACAACCTCAATACCAGTGCACCAAGCAGAACAACCGGCAGTGCAACTGGTATGCCGTGGTTGTTGCCCTTGCGTTCTGCATGGTGTTCATTACACCCTACTGTAGTCCTAACATGGTTCATTGGTGCCATTCAATGGCCAAGCCCACAGACTGAGGAGGTGTGGCCTCGGATGCCACAGAGTTCCCCTGGCCTGAGACAGCAAGTCCGGTCTGAGGGTGAAGTTGCCAAGATGTCCCAGACAACAAGGACAGGAGAAGGCTGAACCAGGGTCATCTGGGCTAGTATGGGGCCACCAGAAGCAGACGATGCTCTGCCATCCTGGACAACTGGAGCTAGCCAGCGTCTAGCTCCAGTTGTCGGATCCTCACCTCCTTTTCGGCTTCTATTTCCATTTTCTAAATCAAATTCCATCTGTCTAACATGCTCTTCACCTTTTTGCGCCATTTCCAAATGGGCCAGCCTCACCTTTAGCCTAGCGGTCCCGTCTGAACAACATGAAGCAGAAGATAAAGGGTTGAATCGGGACAATGTAAAGGGGGTACAAACAACCCCTTCCTCTGCCGTCTCCTCTCCTGAAGCCTCCCTCTCCTCATCTTTCAACAAGAAAATTCATTTTCTTACAAAACCCTCCCTGACTATCACCAAAAGCTCAGGGTTTAGGGCTTTCTCAGGAACGAAGAGTCCATAATGGTCAGCTATGACGCAAAGGTCTACTTTACGCAACCCCACCAACCGATCAACAGAGGGCGCTTCCATAAAATTGTAGACAGCTGAGGCAGCCATTTTGTACACAGCAGCCTACTTAACACACGTGAACTAAACAAGTCACCTAAACTCACAACCTACCACCACTCCTCAATCACCAATCACAGAGAACTCAGAGCAGCAGGGTCCCGGATGATCCCCATTTATGTTACATAAGCCTCTTGGTGGAGGGAATGCAAAACCCTGCTACAACTCAACTCCCTGTGGAGTGAAAGAGGTATGTGTTTGTAGTTGCAGGGAAGGACGACAGAGGACGACAGAGAAAAGTTATCTTTTACAGGGAATTTATTTCCTTCACACGGTAAAGTGGGGAAAAGGGTCTGGATGGAACCAAAGCAAAGAAAGTTAAAGTTAAAGAGCCCCCTCTCCTGCCTACCTACTACTTATCTAATCTTAGCACCACCTGGCGCGCTAACCAAAATACGGGGTGGTCCGCCCAGGTCTTACCTAGTGTGCATAGATAGACTGAATACTACGTGTTATGTATGACCGCAGGCCTCTTGCCTAAATATTCTCAAGTTGCCTTCCCCTTCCCCCCTGAGAACAAATTAAACAGAATAATTCACCAAACTTAGTGAACAATTGAAATAAACCACAATCCACTAAGTCCTACGACATACACATATCTCTGGAGGAGAGGCTACAAAATACTTCACAGCAACACTTTCTGACCAACAACCAACACAGCACATACTAAGAAGCTCTCTCCTATCAAAGGAACACTGGCTTTTCAAGCTGCAGGAGGAGTCGGTAATTGATGAGCTAGCTGTTTCCCCTGACGAGAGGGCGAGGTCAGAGCTCCAATCTGCAATGGGGCCGACCAATCAGCTGCTTGGAGTCCAGGAAGACATCCTGAAACACACACACATACACACATACAAACCCACAACAACACAGAAACTGGAGAATGTAACACCAGCACAGCCTGGATCAGGGGGAAAGGGGGGAATGCGTAAACCTCCAGCCATAGCCAATCGTGAGCCAGAGCATCCAAGCCCAGAGGCTCTGGTGGCTCTGACATGGAGTACCACAGTGGGCAGTGGGCATTGTCCAGGGATGCAAACAGGTCCACCTGCACCCTCCCGAACTTGTCCCACAGGTGCTGCATCACCGGGGATGTAGGCTCCAGTCCCAAGGTGGCAGGCTCTCCCTCGAGAGCATATCTGGTGCCACACTCAGGATGTCAGGGATGTGCTCTACATGTAGAGACGCTAGACAGCCCTGAGCCCAGAGAAGGAGCTCCCATGCTATAAGATTGAGGTGGTGGGACCTCAGTCCACCCTTATGGTTGATGTAAGCCACCACTGTGGTGTTGTCCATTCTCATCAGGACATGTCTTCCTTTCAGATGTGGAAAGCTCAGAGCTCTAGTGTTTTATTCTGCCTGCCGTGCCAAGGGGGTAGCCAACAGCCGCTGGCTGACCTGCCCTTGGTCACACTCCCCCGGCCAGCTCCCGGCAGCACATCCTCAGCATCTCCACCACCTGAGAGAAAGGAGCAACGGTGCCACCTCAACTTGCCCTGAGGCCCTGTGCAGGGACGGTGGCGCTTCGGGTGCAGCCGGTGGGAGTTGAACCACCGTTGAAAAGGCCGGAGATGGAGCAGGCCCAGGGGAATAAGCAACGAGGCCGCCGTCAGCAAGCCCAACAGGCGTTGCCAGGTCAGGGCAGATACCACCCGCCCCTGCTGAAAGTGGTTGAGGCAAGATAAGATCGCTTGGACCCTTCTGGTGGGCATTTGTGCTTCTCATGAGTCCAGTTCCATGCCAATGAAGGCCAACCTCTGGTTGGGCGTCAGATTACTTTTTGTTATTTACAGTAATGCCCAGGCCGCTGATGTGGGTCAGGAGTATGTTTCTGTCTGACCGGACCTGGGTCCTGGTCAGGGCACAAATCAGCCAATTGACCAGGTAATTGAGGATCAACAATACTCGGGACGTGAGAGGAGCCAGGACAGCGTCCATGCACTTTGTGAAAGTGTGTGGTGTCAAGGAGAGGCCAAAGGGAAGATCCATTCATTCGTAAGCCGTTCCTTCGAAAGTGAATCGGAGGTACTGCCAATGAGCTGGGTGAACAGGAACATGGAAGTACTCATCCCTCAGGTCCAGCACCACAAACCACTGATCCCTGGACACGGACAGCAACACTCGGCTGGGGACAGCATGTGGAACCTCAGTACCTTCAAGTACCCAATGAGGTTGCGGAGGTCCAGAATAGGTCTAAACCCTCCGTCTCTTTTTGGAACCACAAAATAAGTGGAGTAGAACCTACCTAGTTGTTCTGATGTCTCGATCCTGCGGATGGCACCCTTGTCCAGGAGTGAGGAGATCTCCAGCCGCACGGTTTAATTCAGGCCCCTGAATTGGAGTACCCCTCGAGCATTGTGGACAAGAATTGGAGTCGGTACACCTCGAGCATTGTGGACCGGAATTGGAGTCGGTACACCTCGAGCATTGTGGACAAGAATTGGAGTCGGTACACCTCGAGCATTGTGGACCGGAATTGGAGTCGGTACACCTCGAGCATTGTAGACAACACCCAGGGGGACTCCACACCCTCCTCCCACTTTGCCCTTTATGAGCTGGAGAAGCGCAGAGGCCGGGGAAAGGTGTGTCAGGGGTCCTGCCGGGGCCCGCCTCTCCTCTGGCACCCCTAGCACCTACGTCTCCCAGGCACGTCCCTATGGAGGTGACAGTTGACACCATCACACCGGTCACAAAGGGAAGCCATAGGCTCAGCCAAGGCAACAAGGCCACGGAGCAGGGGTCCAAAGCCCTGGTAGAGCTTATGTCGTGACCCCTTTGGAGGAATACGAACGCGGTGAGGGATAAATTACCCATACCGGTGAAGACCCGTGTGGGAAAAACAGGCTGTTGCTTCAACACATGCTGTGACCCTCCTCATTGTCATCCCTTAGCACGAGGCTATGGGGCAGGAGAAGGACCCACCGTCGTTTAGGTGCAGGTGGGTGGTGACGGTCCATCAGTCTTGGACCCTGGGCCTGAGGAGTCGGCATGAACCATCTCAGGGTCTCCCAGTCCCTATGAACCTTGTCGGTCTGCTCTAGAATGTCATCAACCTCTCGGCCAAACGTCGGCCCTGGGGTGATGGGGTGAGTGGCAAATGTGCTCTGGAGAGCAAGTGGCAGATGGGATTAGGCCAGCCAGAGATGGCGCCGGGAGGTAACCACCTGCACCATGGCCCATCCATTGGAGCGGCCCACATCCCTCTGGAGCAGGGAAAGAAGGCGAGATACCTCCATCACTACCCAGAGGAGCTCCTATGTGCCCTCCTGCAGCCAGGAAAAAAAGAGTCTGCAGGTAGGCCTGAAGCAGCATGGTCTCGTTGGTAAGGTGGCCAAGAGAGCAGAGGGTCCCATTTATGGCTTTCATGTCCACATCATAGATTCTAGGGGGGTTCCACCTTCAGTCGCAGGACCAAATCAGTAGAGATATAGAGATGGGGACAGATGTAGAGCCATTACTGTCCACCAGTTGATGTCCAGTGCAGTGGCTACCCAAGTGAGTAGGCTCCTCATAGCCTCTCGAGTCGCTGGGACCGATGAAGTTCCCACTGGCGGCTTCTGATGGCCTGTCAGCCTGTAGCCCGGTGGTGAAACCTGCCAGCATCGTCCCTCAGGAACAGCATATCACTGGCCAACCAGCACCAGATCCCCTGGGCCACATGACCAGCACCAGGTCCCCTGTGCTACATGACCAGCACCAGATCCCCTGTGCTACATGACCAGCACCAGGTCCCCTGGGCTACATGAACAGCACCAGATCCCCTGGGCTACATGACCAGCACCAGATCCCCTGGGCTACATGACCAGCACCAGGTCCCCTAGGCTACAAGATCAGCACCAGATCCCCTGGGCTACATGACCAGCACCAGGTCCTTCTAGAATCTGACCTAGGTAAGGACAGGACAGGTTAACTTTCTAGAATCTGACCTAGGTAAGGACAGGACAGGTTAACCTTCTAGAATCTGAACTGGGTAAGGACAAGACAGGTTAACCTTCTAGAATCTGACCTGGGTTAGGACAGTACAGGTTAACCTTCTAGAATCTGACCTAGGTAAGGACAGGACGGGTTAAACTGCTAGACTTTGACCTGGGAATGACAGTCTGATTTGATGTGAAGGAGAATGCATTAGCGATGATTTATAGCCAGTAGTTATGACTGGAGCTGTTCAGAAGCTGTTCAGAAACCGGACTCAGCCTCTTTGTCCCAGCCTCTATGTCCGAGCCTCTATCTCCCAGCCTCTATCTCCCAGCCTCTATGTCCCAGTCTCTATGTCCCAGCCTCTGTCCCAGACTCTGTGTCCCAGACTCTGTGTCCCAGACACTATGTCCCAGCCTCTATGTCCCAGTCTCTATGTCCCAGTCTCTATGTCCCAGTCTCTATGTCCCAGACTCTATGTCCCAGACTCTACGTCCCAGGCTCTATGTCACAGACTCTATGTCCCAGACTCTATGTCCCAGCCCTGCCTTGTTTTAGTGGTCCAGCCTCTATGTCCCACTATTTATGTCCCAGCCCTGCCTTCTCCACTTAAAACAACATTCATCTTTGCCAGTTTATAAATCACCCAGGCCAAGCGGCCCTTAGCCATAGGGTCACAGCTCTGCTCAAGTACTTAACTAATCCCTAGACAGAACCAGGCTGATGTATTCCATTCCCTCTAGTCATACCATTCATCATCATTCTCCCTCTGAGCCACAACGGACCAGGCAGTGGGATGACTGGATGTTAAGCACTGTGATGAAGAGAGAGGAGAGGAGAGGAGAGGAGAGGAGAGGAGAGGAGAGGAGAGGAGAGGAGAGGAGAGGAGAGGAGAGGAGAGGAGAGGAGAGGAGAGGAGAGGAAATGAGAAGAGAGGAGAGGAGAGGGGAGGAGAGGAGAGGAAATGAGAAGAGAGGAGAGGAGAGGAGAGGAGAGGAGAGGAGAGGAGAGGAGAGGAGAGGAGAGGAGAGGAGAGGAGAGGAGAGGAGAGGAGAGGAGAGGAGAGGAGAGGAGAGGAGAGGAGAGGAGAGAGGAGAGGAGAGGAGAGTGAGAGGGACAATGGAAATATATATATAGTGAAGGGGCTCCAAATCTCTGGCCACCTCCACTCAGACCCTTAAAGCCAGCCTGGCCCATTCATCCTCTGGCTGCCTCACCCAAATGACCTCAGACAAAACCTAGACAAATGTCTTTAAGATGTAGTTAGAGTTGTGGCTGAGGCAGGCAGGCAGGCAGCTATGTGGCTGGAGAGGGCCTCCAGGCTAGTGGCTGTCTGCTCCACTTGGACGGGGAGGAGGCTGAAGCTGCATGAGAGGAGAGAAGGAATGAGTCCCAAATAGACCCTATTTTCTATATAGAGCACTACTTATGACCAGAGCCCTATGGTCACGACATGACCAAAGGTATGTGGACACCTGATCACTGATCATTAATCACTGATCATAATCTTGAACACCTGATCACTAATCACTGATCATAATCTTGATGTGATTGGCCTGACTGAAACATGGCTTAAGCCTGATGAATTTACTGTGTTAAATGAGGCCTCACCTCCTGGCTACACTAGTGACCATATCCCCCGTGCATCCCGCAAAGGCGGAGGTGTTGCTAACATTTACGATAGCAAATTTCAATTTACAAAAAAAAAATACGTTTTTGTCTTTTGAGCTTCTAGTCATGAAATCTATGCAGCCTACTCAATCACTTTTTATAGCTACTGTTTACAGGCCTCCTGGGCCATATACAGCATTCCTCATTGAGTTCCCTGAATTCCTATCGGACCTCGTAGTCATAGCAGATAATATTCTAATCTTTGGTGACTTTAATATTCACATGGAAAAGTCCACAGACCAACTCCAAAAGGCTTTCGGAGCCATCATCGACTCAGTGGGTTTTGTCCAACATGTCTCTGGACCCACTCACTGTCACAGTCATACTCTGGACCTAGTTTTGTCCCATGGAATAAATGTTGTGGATCTTAACCTCTTGCGACGAGCAATCCCGTATCCGGGAGCGTAATCATAGCCTCAAACACATTAGCATAACGCAGTGGACATAAATACCCCTAGAAACGTTTCCTATTCATGAAAATCACAAATGAAATGAAGTAAATGTATTCAAACACAAGCTTAGCCTTTTGTTAACGACACTGTCATCTCAGATTTTCAAAATATGCGTTACAGCCAACGCTAGACAAGCATTTGTGTAAGTTTATCATGGCATAATGCTATACTTGGCTCTGCTGGCAGCAGGCAACATTTTCACGAAAATAAAAAAAGCAACCAAATTAAATCATTTACCTTTGAAGAACTTCAGATGCTTTCACTCAGGAGACTCCCAGTTAGATAGCAAATGTTCCATTTTTCCCAAAATATTATTTTTGTAGCTCCCGTTTCTTCATCATGCTTGGCTGAGAAATCGACCGGAAAATGCTGCAACTATAACGCCAAACTTTTTTCAAAATTTGCTCCATAATATCGACAGAAACACGGCAAACGTTGTTTAGGATTCATCCTCAAGGTGTTTTTAACATATATATTCGATAATATATCCATCGAGGCAATTGGTTTCTCATAAGAAGCGATTGGAAAAATGGCTACCTCAGTATTTTACGCAAGATTTTCTGCGGGAGACACCATGTGACCACATGCTATATATGGTCCCTTATAGCCATTCTTCAATGGAAATGCCTAAAAAGAAATCACAATGCTGTAGACACCTTGGGGAATACGTGGAAAACGTAAGCTCATTCGTAGCTCATTCACAGCAATATAAGGAGTCATTGGCATGAGGCGGTTTCAAAAAATGCGGCACTTCCTGGTTGGATTTTTATCTGGGTTTCACCTGTAACATCAGTTCTGTGGCACTCACAGACAATATCTTTGCAGTTTTGGAAATGTCAGAGTGTTTTCTTTCCAAAGCTGTCAATTATATGCATCTTAATTATTATAAGCATCTTTTCGTGAAAAAATGTCTTGTTTAAAACGGGAACGTTTTTCATCCAACATTTTTAATAGCGCCCCCTAATGCATAACTGGTTAATGTTTTTCCTCATAATCCTGGACTATCGGACCACCATTTTATCACGTTTGCAATTGCAACAAAAAATCTGCTCAGACCCCAACCAAGGAACATCAAAAGTCGTGCTATAAATTTACAGACAACACAAAGATTCCTTGATGTCCTTCCAGATTCCCTCTGTCTACCCAAGGACGTCAGAGGACAAAAATCAGTTAACAACCTAACTGAGGAACTCAATTTAACCTTGCGCAATACCCTAGATGCAGTTGCACCCCTAAAAACAAAAAACATTTCTCATAAGAAACTAGCTCCCTGGTACACAGAAAATACCCGAGCTCTGAAGCAAGCTTCCAGAAAATTGGAACGGAAATGGCGCCACACCAAACTAGCTTGGAAAGACAGTACCGTGCAGTACCGAAGAGCCCTTACTGCTGCTCGATCATCCTATTTTTCTAACTTAATTGAGGAAATTAAGAACAATCCGAAATTCCTTTTTGATACTGTCGCAAAGCTAACTAAAAAGCAACATTCCCCAAGAGAGGATGGCTTTCACTTCAGCAGTGATAAATTCATGAACTTCTTTGAGGAAAAGATCATGATTATTAGAAAGCAAATTACGGACTCCCTTTAAATCTGCGTATTCCTTCAAAGCTCAGTTGTCCTGAGTCTGCACAACTCTGCCAGGACCTAGGATCAAGAGAGACGCTCAAGTGTTTTAGTACTATATCTCTTGACACATGATGAAAATAATCATGGCCTCTAAACCTTCAAGCTGCATACTGGACCCTATTCCAACTAAACTACTGAAAGAGCTGCTTCCTGTGCTTGGCCTTCCTATGTTAAACATAATAAATGGCTCTCTATCCACCGGATGTGTACCAAACTCACTAAAAGTGGCAGTAATAAAGCCTCTCTTGAAAAAGCCAAACCTTGACCCAGAAAATATAAAAAACTATCGGCCTATATCGAATCTTCCATTCCTCTCAAAAATGTTAGAAAAGGCTGCTGCGCAGCAACTCACCGCCTTCCTGAAGACAAATAATGTATACAAAATGCTTCAGTCTGGTTTTAGACCCCATCATAGCACTGAGACTGCACTTGTGAAGGTGGTAAATGACCTTTTAATGGCATCAGACCGAGGCTCTGCATCTGTCCTCGTGCTCCTAGACCTTAGTGCTGCTTTTGATACCATTGATCACCACATTCTTTTGGAGAGATTGGAAACCCAAATTGGTCTACACGGACAAGTTCTGGCCTGGTTTAGATCTTATCTGTCCTCTGACAAATCAACTGTAAATTTCGGTGTTCCTCAAGATTCCGTTTTAGGACCACTATTGTTTTCACAATATATTTTACCTCTTGGGGATGTCATTCGAAAACATAATGTTAACTTTCACTGCTATGCAGATGACACACAGCTGTACATTTCAATGAAACATGGTGAAGCCCCAAAATTGCCCTCACTAGAAGCACGTGTTTCAGACATAAGGAAGTGGATGGCTGCAAACTTTCTACTTTTAAACTGAGACAAAACAGAGATGCTTGTTCTAGGTCCCAAGAAACAAAGAGATCTTCTGTTGAATCTGACAATTAATCTTGATGGTTGTACAGTCCTCTCAAATAAAACTGAGAAGTACCTCGGCGTTACTCTGGACCCTGATCTCTCTGTCCATTTCAAGTACAGCTTTTTAGCATCTACGTAATCAGAAACTTTCTGTCCAAAATTGATGCAGAAAAATGAATCCATGCTTTTGTCACTTCTAGGTTAGACTACTGCAATGCTCTACTTTCCGGCTACCCGGATAAAGCACTAAATAAACTTCAGTTAGTGCTAAATACGGCTGCTAGAATCCTGACTAGAACCAAAAAATGTGATCATATTACTCCAGTGCTAGCCTCCCTACACTGGCTTCCTGTCAAGGCAAGGGCTGATTTCAAGGTTTTACTGCTAACCTACAAAGCATTACATGGGCTTGCTCCTACCAATCTCTCTGATTTGGTCCTGCCGTACATACCTACACGTACGCTATGGTCACAAGACGCAGGCCTCCTAATTGTCCCTAGAATTTCTAAGCAAACAGCTGGAGGCAGGGCTTTCTCCTATAGAGCTCCATTTTTATGGAATGGTCTGCCTACCCATGTAAGAGATGCAAACTCGGTCTCAACCTTTAAGTCTTTACTGAAGACTCATCTCTTCAGTGGGGTCATATGATTGA
The DNA here is from genome assembly GCF_018296145.1 of Oncorhynchus tshawytscha. Taxonomy (NCBI): domain Eukaryota; kingdom Metazoa; phylum Chordata; class Actinopteri; order Salmoniformes; family Salmonidae; genus Oncorhynchus; species Oncorhynchus tshawytscha. Next base: position 5,404 of record NW_024607117.1, on the reverse strand, counting down.
GTGTAGTCTGGCCCAGGAGTGGGAAGTTGAACGGAAAGGCTCTGGAGCAACGAACCGCCCTTGCTGTCTCTGCCTGGCCGGTTCCCCTCTTTCCACTGGGATTCTCTGCCTCTAACCCTATTACAGGGTCTGAGTCACTGGCTTACTGGGGCTCTTTCATTACCGTCCCTAGGAGGGGTGCGTCACTTGAGTGGGTTGAGTCACTGATGTGATCTTCCTGTCTGGGTTGGCGCCCCCCCTTGGGTTGTGCCGTGGCGGAGATCTTTGTGGGCTATTCTCGGCCTTGTCTCAGGATGGTAAGTTGGTGGTTGAAGATATCCCTCTAGTGGTGTGGGGGCTGTGCTTTGGCAAAGTGGGTGGGGTTATATCCTTCCTGTTTGGCCCTGTCCGGGGGTGTCCTCGGAGGTTTCTAGGTTTCTTCCTAGGTTTTGGCCTTTCTAGGGAGTTTTTCCAAGCCACCGTGCTTCTACACCTGCATTGTTTGCTGTTTGGGGTTTTAGGCTGTGTTTCTGTACAGCACTTTGAGATATCAGCTGATGTACGAAGGGCTATATAAATAAATTTGATTTGATTTGACCTGATCTTCCATAAGCACATTCCAAAATCATGGCCAATAATATGGAGTTGGTCCCCCCTTGGCTGCAATAGCAGCCTCCACTCTTCTGGGAAGGCTTTCCCCTAGATGTTGGAACATTATGGCGAAGATCTGCTTCCATTCAGCCACAAGTGAATAAGTAAGCTCGGGCACTGATGTTGGGTGATTAGACCTGGCTCGCAGTCAGCGTTCCAAATCATGCCAAGGTGTTTGATGGGATTGAGGTCAGGGCTATGTGCAGGCCAGTCAAGTTCTTCCACACTGATCTTGACAAACCATTTCTGTATGGACCCCACTTTGTGCTCGAGGGCATTGTCATGCTGAAACAGGAAAGGGCCTTCCTCAAACTGTTGCCACAAATTTGGATCAAAGAATCATGCAAAATGTCATTTCCCTTCAATGGAACTAAGGGCCCTAGCCCGAACCATGAAAAACAGACACATACCATTATTCCTCCACCACCAAACTTTACAGTTGGCACTATGCATTGGGGCAGTTGGCATTCTCCTGGCATCTTCCAAACCCAGGTATGTCAGTCGGATTGCCAGATGTTGAAGCAACATGGCGCCGACAGAGATGGCTTCTAGTCCTTAGGAAACTATGCAGTATTTTGTTATTTAATATATTATTTCGTACATTGTTAGCCCAAAAAATCTAAAGTGTTATTACATACAGCCGGGTAGAACTATTGGATATCAGAGCGACGTCAACTTACCAACATTACGACCAGGAATACAACTTTCCTGAAGCAGATCCTTTGTTCGAACCACCACCCAGGACAATGGCTCTAATCCCAGTAGCCAACCCAAAACAACTTTGCCGCAGAAGGGGTAGACGGACCGGCATCCTGGTCAGACTTTGAAGTCCCACCGCTTCCGAGTGTATTACTCGCTAATGTCCAGACTCTATACAACAAGGTAAACAAAATTAGGGCAAGGGTTGCTTTCCAGAGAGACAGAGATTGTAACATTATCTGTTTCACGGAAACATGGCTCTCTCTGGATATGTTGTGTGATTTGAAAGAGCAACTGGGATTCTTCATGCGTTGCGCTGACAGAAATAAACATCTCTCTGGGAAGAAGAAGGGAGGGGTGTATGCTAACAACATAGTCCTTTTGTTCATCAGACCTAGAATTACTAACAATCAAATGCCAACCATATTATCTCCCAATAGAATTCTCGTTGTTTATTGTCACAGCCGTGTATATCCCCCCTCAAGTCGATACCACGGCGGCCCTCAAGGAACTTCACTGAACTCTATGCAAACTGGAAACCATATATCCTGAGGCTGCATTTATTGTTTCTGGGTATTTTAACAAAGGAAATTTGAGAACAAGGCTACCTAAATTCTGCATATTGATTGTAGCACTCATGCGGGCAATACCCTGGATCATTGCTACACTAACTTCCGAAATGCATACAAGGCCCTCCCCCGCACTCCCATCGGCAAATCCGAACACGACTCCATTTTTGCTCCTACCGTCCTATATCCAGAAACTCAAACAGGATGTTCCCATGGCAAGAACTATTGAACGCTGGTCTGACCAATCGGAATCCACGCTTCAAGATTGTTTTAATTACGCGGGAAATGTTCCGGGCAGCCTCAGAGAATATCATTGATTTATACGTTGATTCAGTGAGTGAGTTTATAAGGAAGTGCATTGGAGATGTTGTACCCACTGTGACTATTAAAACCTACCCTAACCAGAAACCATGGATAGATGGCAGCATTCGGGCAAAACTGAAAGCACGAACCACAGATTTAACCCATGGAATGGTGACTGGGAATATGGCCGAATATAAACAGTGTAGTTATTCTCTAAGCAAGGCAATTAAACAGGCGAAATGTCAGTATAGAGACAAAGTGGAGTCGCAATTCAACGGCTCAGACACAAGATATATATGGCAGGGACTACAGGCAACTATGGACAACAAAAAGAAAACCAGCCACGTCACCTACACGGACGTCTTGCTTCCAGACAACCTAAACACCTTCTTTGCCCGCTTTGAGGATAATACAGTGGCACCGACGTGGCCTGCTACCAAGGACTGCAGTCTCCCCCTTCTCCGTGTCCGACGTAAGTAAGACATATAAACTTTTGAATCCTCCCAAGGATGATGCCCCAGACGGCATCCCTATCCGCTTCTTCCGAGCATGCGCAGTTCAGCTGGCTGTTGTATTTACGGACATATTCAATCTTTCTCTATTCCAGTCTGCTGTCCCCACATGCTTCAAGACGGCCACCATTGTTCCTGCACCCAAGAATGCAAAAACAACTTAACTAAATGACTATCGTCCTGTAGCACTCACTTCCGTCATCATGAAGTGCTTTGAGAGATTAGTCATGGATCATATCAACTCCACCTTACCTGCCACTCTAGACCTAGTTCAATTTGCATACCGCCCCAATAGGTCAACAGACAATGCACTGCACACTGCCTTATCCCATCTGGACAAGAGGCATACCTATGTAAAAATGCTGTTCATTGACTACAGCTCAGCATACCCTCCAAGCTTATCATTACGCTTGAGAACCTGGGTCTCAACTCCACCCTGCTCAATTAGTTCCTGGACTTTCTGACCGTCCGCCCCCAGGTGGTGAAGGTAAGAAACAACGTCTCCACTTCGCTGATCCTCAACACTGGGGCCCCACAAGGGTGCGTGCTCAGCTCCCTCCTGTACTCCCTGTTCACCCATGACTACACGCCTCCAACTCAATCATCAAGTTTACAGATGACACAACAGTGGTGGGCTTGATTACCAACAATGACAAGACAGCCTACAGGGAGGAAGTGAGGGCACTCAGAGTGTTGTGTCAGGTTAACAACCTCTCACTCAACATCAACAAGACAAAGGATATGATCGTGGACTTCAGGAAACAGCAGATGGAGCACCCCCCTATCCACATCGACAGGACAGCAGTGGAGAAGGTGGAAAGTTTTAAGTTCCTCATTGTACACATTACGGACAAACTGAAATGGTCCACCCACACAGACAGTGTGGTGCTGAAGGTGCAACAGCGCCTCTTCAACCTCAAGAGGCTGAAGAAATGTGGCTTGTCACCTGACAAACCTTTACAGATGCACAATTGAGAGCATCCTGTCGGGCTGTATCACCGCCTGGTAGGACAACTGCTCTGCCCATAACCGTAAGGCACTCCAGAGGGTAGTGAGGTCTGCACAACGCATCATCGGTGGCAAACTATCTGCCCTGCAGGATGCCTACACCACCCAATGTCACAGGAAGGCCAAAACGATCATCAAGGACAACAACCACCCGAGCCACTGTCTGTTCACCCCACTATCATCCAGAAGGCAAGGTCAGTACAGGTGCATCAAAGCAGGGACCGAGAGACTGAAAAAGAGCTTCGATGTCAAGGACATCATACTGTTAAACAGCCATCACTAACACAGAGAGGCTGCTGCCTACATGCAGACTTGAAATCATTGGCCACTTTAATAAAGGTGTCACTAGTCACTTTAATAATGTTTACATATCTTACATTACTCATCTCACATGTATATACTGTATTTTATACCATCTATTGCATCCTGCCTATGCTGCTTGGTCATCGCTCATCCAGATATTTATATGTATGTATTCTTATTCCATCCCTTTAGATTTGTGTGTATTAGGTAGTTGTTGGGGAAGTGTTAGATTACATGTGATATTACTGCACTGTCTGAACTAGAAGCAAAAGCATTTTGCTACACTTGAATTATCTTCTGCTCACCATGTGTATGTAGCCAATAAAATGTAATTTGAAGCATGATTAATCACTTCAAATAACACGTTTCCACTGCTCCAAAGTCCAATGGCTGCAAGCTTTACACCATTCCAGCTGACGCTTGGAATTGTGCATGGTGATCTTAGGCTTGTGTGTGGCTGCTTGGCAATGGATACCCATTTCATGATGCTCCCAACGAACAGTTCTGCTGCTGATGTTGCTTCCAGTAGTTTCCAGGCAGTTTGGAACTCAGTTGTGAGTGTTGAAACCTAGGACAGACAATTTTTATACGCTACCGTTCTGTGAGCTTGTGTGGCTTCCCACTTCAGTGGTCCTGTTCTGTGAGCTTGTGTTGCTTCCCACTTCAGTGGTCCTGTTCTGTGAGCTTGTGTGGCTTCCCACTTCAGTGGTCCTGTTGTGTGTGGCTTCCCACTTCAGTAGTCCTGTTCTGTGTGGCTTCCCACTTCAGTAGTCCTGTTGTGTGTGGCTTCCCACTTCAGTAGTCCTGTTCTGTGTGGCTTCCCACTTCAGTAGTCCTGTTGTGTGTGGCTTCCCACTTCAGTAGTCCTGTTGTGTGTGGCTTCCCACTTCAGTAGTCCTGTTCTGTGTGGCTTCCCACTTCAGTGGTCCCATTCTGTTAGCTTGTGTGGCTTCCCACTTCAGTGGTCCCGTTCTGTGAGCTTGTGTGGCTTCCCACTTCAGTGGTCCCGTTCTGTGAGCTTGTGTGGCTTCCCACTTCAGTGGTCCCGTTCTGTGAGCTTGTGTGGCTTCCCACTTCAGTGGTCCCGTTCTGTGAGCTTGTGTGGCTTCCCACTTCAGTGGTCCTGTTCTGTGAGCTTGTGTGGCTTCCCACTTCAGTGGTCCTGTTCTGTGAGCTTGTGTTCCCACTTCAGTGGTCCTTCCCTTCTTCAGTGGTCCTGTTCTGTGAGCTTGTGTGGCTTCCCACTTCAGTGGTCCCGTTCTGTGAGTGGTCCTGTGTGTGGCTTCCCACTTCAGTGGTCCTGTTCTGTGAGTGGTCCTGTTCTGTGTGGCTTCCCTGTGAGCTGGCTTCCCACTTCAGTGGTCCTGTTCTGTGTGGCTT
>NW_024607116.1:7500-17964 GCF_018296145.1 Oncorhynchus tshawytscha | reverse complement strand
AAACATCCCAGGGCCTCGGTTTTGCGAACCCTGGTCTGTAGGCATCACTACAGACCAGGGTTCGATCCCAGGCTGCATCACAGCGGTCTAAGGCATTGCGTCGCAGTATTGAGGCGTCACTACAGACCAGGGTTCGATCCCAGGCTGTATCACAGCGGTCTAAGGCATTGCGTCGCAGTATTGAGGCGTCACTACAGACCAGGGTTCGACCTTGACTCAACCTTGCCGACAAGATTGAAATTGAGGAGAAAAAGGGGTTGAAATATTAGATAACAGACATCCCAGCACTGCAGGTAGCAGTAAGAATAACGCAACAAGAAATAGATACTTTAAAATAAAGCCCTCCCTGGTTGCTGCCGATGCTGTCGCAGAAGTCTTCAATGGCAGAGAGGATGTGGGGCCTCTTTTTCATCTCTATGGGGCTTTATGGTTGGCTTTGGCTGCAGTGGTGCTGGTGTGGTATTAAGGACTGGTGGTGCTGGTGGTGTGTTATTAAGGAGTGGTGCTGGAGGTGTGGTATTCAGGAGTGGTGCTGGTGGTGGTGTGGTATTAAGGAGTGGTGGTGCTGGTGTGGTATTAAGGAGTGGTGGTGGAGGTGTGGTATTCAGGAGTGGTGCTGGTGGTGGTGTGGTATTAAGGAGTGGTGGTGGGTGGTATTAAGGAGTGGTGGTGGTGCTGGTGTGGTATTAAGGAGTGGTGGTGCTGGTGGTGTGTTATTAAGGAGTGGTGCTGGAGGTGTGGTATTCAGGAGTGGTGCTGGTGTGGTATTAAGGAGTGGTGGTGCTGGTGTGGTATTAAGGAGTGGTGGTGCTGGTGTGGTATTAAGGAGTGGTGGTGCTGGTGTGGTATTAAGGAGTGGTGGTGGTGGTGTGTTATTAAGGAGTGGTGCTGGTGTGGTATTAAGGAGTGGTGGTGCTGGTGGTGTGGTACTAAGGAGTGGTGGTGCTGGTGGTGTGGTATTAAGGAGTGGTGGTGCTGGTGGTGTGGTATTAAGGAGTGGTGGTGCCTGTGTGGTATTAAGGAGTGGTGGTGGTGGTGGTGTGGTATTAAGGAGTGGTGGTGCTGGTGGTGTGGTACTAAGGAGTGGTGGTGCTGGTGGTGTGGTATTAAGGAGTGGTGGTGGTGGTGGTGTGGTATTAAGGAGTGGTGGTGCTGGTGGTGTGGTATTAAGGAGTGGTGGTGCTGGTGGTGTGGTATTAAGGAGTGGTGGTGGTGGTGGTGTGGGATTAAGGAGTGGTGGTGGTGGTGGTGTGGGATTAAGGAGTGGTGCCTGTGTGGTATTAAGGAGTGGTGGTGCTGGTGGTGTGGTATTAAGGAGTGGTGGTGCTGGTGGTGCTGGTGTGGTATTAAGGAGTGGTGCCTGTGTGGTATTAAGGAGTGGTGGTGCTGGTGGTGTGGTATTAAGGAGTGGTGGTGCTGGTGTGGTATTAAGGAGTGGTGGTGCTGGTGTGGTATTAAGGAGTGGTGGTGCTGGTGTGGTATTAAGGAGTGGTGGTGCTGGTGTGGTATTAAGGAGTGGTTTGCTTTCTTCCCTCTCTATCCCTTTGTTTTGCCTCCCCTCTCCTCCTCTCCCCTCCTCTCCCTCCTTCCTCCCTACCCTCTTCTTACTCCCCCTCCCCTCCCTCCCCCTCTCTCCCCCTCCCCACCCTCTCCTCACCCTCCCTACCCTGTCCCCTCCCTTCTCTCCATCTCTTTTCCTCCTCCCTGCCCCCCACCCCTACGTGTCATCCCCCAGTCCAAGGTGGTGGTTCAAGTCTCGGTCAGCTCTCCGGACCTGTTTCAAATAGTCTTGCGCTACGTGAATCGGGGTGGCCTGGACATGAGGGGCAGGGTGTCCGTCCTGGAAGACGGGAAGAACTTCATGTGCGGTAACTGTAAGTGTAAGACTCTGTACTATCCTACCCTTAGTGCATCACTATATAGGAAAAGGTCCAGTGGGACACAGCCTTCCTCTCCCCAGCCTCTCCTCCTCTTTCTCTTCCGATTATGCTGCTCTCCTTTCGCTCCTCCTCATGGATGGTCAGAGTGGCCTCTCCCAGAGGCAGCTGGTGATTGGTTGGTATTGGCATGTAGAGGCAGGGTTTAGGGCTGGCTGTGGGTGAACTTCCTGTCGCGGTTCAAGGGTTTCTGAGGAATTGAAAACCCTGACCTCTGACCCCTCAACCTCTCAAACCCTATAGTCCTCTAACCCCCTATACTATCACAGGGTTTTTAACTCAGACCTTATCATTTGCTATACCCCTTTCCCCTCCTCTTCCTCCCGCTCCTCCTCCTCTTCCTCCTCCTCTTCCTCCTCCTCATCCTCCTTCACCTCTACTCCCCTTCCCCCTCCTCTTCCTCTCCCTCCTCCTCCTTCTCCACCTCTACTCGCTCTCCTCCTCCTCTTCCTCCTCCTCCACCTCTACTCCTCTTCCTCCTCCTGCTCCCCCTTCCCCCTCCTCTTCCTCTTCCTCCTCCTACAGTACTGTATTTACTGAGTGGATCTACAGTACTGTATTTACTGAGTGGATCTACAGTACTGTATTTACTGAGTGTGGATTTACAGTACTGTATTTACTGAGTGTGGATTTACAGTACTGTATGTACTTCATGCTCTCTTGATAAATCTACAGATTTTCCTATTCTCTAATAAACCACTCCATATAAGGAGTTCCCTCAGAGGAAATATAAAGTGATTTGATTTCAATTGAATTCATCTCTGCATCTGGACCTCACTCAACCTCTCTCTCTGTCTCTGTCTCTCTCTCTCTCTCTCTCTCTCGATTCTCTCTCTCTTCTCTCTCTCTGTTCTCTCTCTCTCTCGTCTCTCTCTGTCTCTCTCTCTCTGTCTCTCTCTGTCTTCTCTCTCTCTCTCTCTCTCTCTGTCTCTCTCTGTCTCTCTCTGTCTCTCTTTTGTCTCTGTCTCTCTGTCTCTCTGTCTCTCTCTGTCTCTCTGTCTCTCTCTCTGTCTCTGTCTCTGTCTCTGTCTCTCTGTCTCTCTCTGTCTCTCTGTCTCTCTCTGTCTCTCTCTCTCTCTCTCTCTCTGTTCTCTCTCTCTCTCTGTCTCTCTCTCTGTCTCTCTCTCTCTCTTCTCTCTCTCTCTCGTTCTCTCTCTCTCTCTGTCTCTGTCTCTCTTTGTCTCTCTCTCTCTCTCTCTCTCTCTCGTTCTCTCTCTCTCTCTTCTCTCTCTCGTTCTTTCTCTCTCTTTCTTGCTCTCCTTTTTCTCTGCCAGGCTCAGAACAGTCCAAACAGATCGTGTTTGCCCCCAGCTCAGAACCTACCTTCGCCAACGTGCCCCAGAATAACTTTGTGGAGCCGTTTGTTCTGAACCCTGGTACCTGGACCGTGGTCATTGAGGCCGAGGGCATACTGCTGGTGAGAACCGTGTCTGTATGTGTTGCTAGTCCATTTATGTTAGAAAGTTTGAATCTTTTTTTTTCCATTAGTCCTCTCGTGTCTTTGCTGAACCTCTGAATAACTCTCTCGTTTCTCTCGTTTTAATAGCATCCTCTCTCTCGTTCTCTCTGGTTCTTTGTAGCTTTTCTTGCTCTCCTTTCCTACTGCCAGGCTCAGAACAGTCCAAACAGATCGTGTTTGCAGCCAGCAGAACCTACCTTCCATTTAACGTGTTAGAATAACTTTGAAGCTCGTTTGTTTTCCCTGGTACCTGACCGACATTGAGGCCGAGGCATGCTGATAACTCACTGTCTCCTGAGACAGAAAGGTTTATTTTTCTCCCGTGACCGGTGTATGTTATATACTGTATGCTGTATGCAGATGTACCATAGTCCATTTATGTTGGAGAAAGTTTGAATCGTTTTTTCCATTAGAGACAGAAAGGCTTCTGATTTTTTCACCCCCTCCGTGTTGTACGGTCAATTTAACACGCCATAATGATGAAGCTATGGGTCTCTCCCTGATTGTAAATGGAGGTGTGTGGTAATCTGTAGACGTCTCTCTTGTCTCCCTGAAGCTGTCTGATAAACTACCTGTCTCTGTACTGGATAAACTACCTGTCTGCTCCTGATAGCCCAGATAAACTACGTCTCTCCCTGATGATAAACTACATGTCTCTCTGTGTCTCTCCCTGATAGCTGTCTGATAAACTAGTGTCTCTCCTGATAGCTGTCTGATAAATTCCTCCCTGATAGCTGTCTGATAAACTACAGGTGTCTCAGCTGTCTGATAAACTACATGTCTGGTCTCTGACATGTCCTCTGTAGCTGATAAACTAATACTTCTGATAAGGTCTCCCTGATGGCTGTCTGATCTTGAATACCTGTCTCTCCTGATAGCTGTCTGATGATTGATGATAAACTAAATATTGTCTCTCCCTGATAGCTGTCTGATAAACTACATGTCTCTGGCTGTCTGATAAACTACATGTCTCTCCCTTACTATAAGTAAACTACCTGTCTCTCCCTGATAGCTGTCTGATAAACTACATGTCTCTCCCTGATAGCTGTCCGATGATAAACTGTCTGATAAACTACCTGTCTCTCCCTGATAACTGTCTGATAAACTACATGTCTCTACCTGATAGCTGTCTGATAAACTACATGTCTCTCTGTGTCTCTCCCTGATAGCTGTCTGATAAACTACATGTCTCTCTGTGTCTCTCCCTGATAGCTGTCTGATAAACTACCTGTCTCTCCCTGATAGCTGTCTGATAAACTACATGTCTCTCTGTGTCTCTCCCTGATAGCTGTCTGATAAACTACCTGTCTCTCCCTGATAGCTGTCTGATAAACTACATGTCTCTCTGTGTCTCTCCCTGAGCTGTCTGATGTCACTCTCTAAACTACCTGTCTCTCCCTGATAGCTGTCTGATAAACTACCTGTCTCTCTCCTGATAGCTGTCTGATAAACTACATGTCTCTCTGTGTCTCTCCTGATAGCTGTCTGATAAACTACTATAGCTGTCTGATAAACTACCTCTCTCTCCCTGATAGCTGTCTGATAAACTACATGTCTCTCTGTGTCTCTCCCTGATAGCTGTCTGATAAACTACCTGTCTCTCCCTGATAGCTGTCTGATAAACTACATGTCTCTCTGTGTCTGATAAACTCCCTGATAGCTGTCTGATAAACTACATGCTGTCTCTCCCTGATAGCTGTCTGATAAACTACCTGTCTCTCCCTGATAGCTGTCTGATAAACTACATGTCTCTCTGTGTCTCTCCCTGATAGCTGTCTGATAAACTACCTGTCTCTCCCTGATAGCTGTCTGATAAACTACATGTCTCTCTGTGTCTCTCCCTGATAGCTGTCTGATAAACTACCTGTCTCTCCCTGATAGCTGTCTGATAAACTACATGTCTCTCTGTGTCTCTCCCTGAGAGCTGTCTGATAAACTACCTGTCTCTCCCTGAGCTGTCTGATAAACTACCTGTCTCTCCCTGATAGCTGTCTGATAAACTACATGTCTCTCTGTGTCTCTCCCTGATAGCTGTCTGATAAACTACCTGTCTCTCCCTGATAGCTGTCTGATAAACTACATGTCTCTCTGTGTCTCTACCTGATAGCTGTCTGATAAACTACCTGTCTCTCCCTGATAGCTGTCTGATAAACTACATGTCTCTCTGTGTCTCTACCTGTCTCTCCCTGATAGCTGTCTGATAAACTACCTGTCTCTCCCTGATAGCTGTCTGATAAACTACATGTCTCTCTGTGTCTCTCCCTGATAGCTGTCTGATAAACTACCTGTCTCTCCCTGATAGCTGTCTGATAAACTACATGTCTCTGTGTCTCTCCCTGATAGCTGTCTGATAAACTACCTGTCTCTCCTGATAGCTGTCTGATAAACTACATGTCTCTCTGTGTCTCTCCCTGATAGCTGTCTGATAAACTACCTGTCTCTCCCTGATAGCTGTCTGATAAACTACATGTCTCTCTGTGTCTCTCCCTGATAGCTGTCTGATAAACTACCTGTCTCTCTGATAGCTGTCTGATAAACTACATGTCTCTCTGTGTCTCTCCTGATAGCTGTCTGATAAACTACCTGTCTCTCTGTGTCTCTCCCTGATAGCTGTCTGATAAACTACCTGTCTCTCTGTGTCTCTCCCTGATAGCTGTCTGATAAACTACCTGTCTCTCTGTGTCTCTCCCTGATAGCTGTCTGATAAACTACATGTCTCTCTGTGTCTCTCCCTGATAGCTGTCTGATAAACTACATGTCTCTCTGTGTCTCTCCCTGATAGCTGTCTGATAAACTACCTGTCTCTCTGTGTCTCTCCCTGATAGCTGTCTGATAAACTACCTGTCTCTCTGTGTCTCTCCCTGATAGCTGTCTGATAAACTACCTGTCTCTGTGTCTCTCCCTGATAGCTGTCTGATAAACTACCTGTCTCTCTGTGTCTCTCCCTGATAGCTGTCTGATAAACTACCCGTCTCTCTGTGTCTCTCCCTGATAGCTGTCTGATAAACTACATGTCTCTCTGTGTCTCTACCTGATAGCTGTCTGATAAACTACATGTCTCTCTGTGTCTCTCCTGATAGCTGTCTGATAAACTACCTGTCTCTCCCTGATAGCTGTCTGATAAACTACATGTCTCTCTGTGTCTCTCCCTGATAGCTGTCTGATAAACTACATGTCTCTCCCTGATAGCTGTCTGATAAACTACATGTCTCTCTGTGTCTCTCCCTGATAGCTGTCTGATAAACTACCTGTCTCTCCTGATAGCTGTCTGATAAACTACATGTCTCTCTGTGTCTCTCCCTGATAGCTGTCTGATAAACTACCTGTCTCTCCCTGATAGCTGTCTGATAAACTACATGTCTCTCTGTGTCTCTCCCTGATAGCTGTCTGATAAACTACCTGTCTCTCCCTGATAGCTGTCTGATAAACTACATGTCTCTCTGTGTCTCTCGCTGATAGCTGTCTGATAAACTACCTGTCTCTCCCTGATAGCTGTCTGATGAACTACATGTCTCTCTGTGTCTCTCCCTGATAGCTGTCTGATAAACTACCTGTCTCTCCCTGATAGCTGTCTGATAAACTACATGTCTCTCTGTGTCTCTCCCTGATAGCTGTCTGATAAACTACCTGTCTCTCTGTGTCTCTCCCTGATAGCTGTCTGATAAACTACCTGTCTCTCTGTGTCTCTCCCTGATAGCTGTCTGATAAACTACCTGTCTCTCTGTGTCTCTCCCTGATAGCTGTCTGATAAACTACATGTCTCTCTGTGTCTCTCCCTGATAGCTGTCTGATAAACTACATGTCTCTCTGTGTCTCTCCCTGATAGCTGTCTGATAAACTACCTGTCTCTCTGTGTCTCTCCTGATAGCTGTCTGATAAACTACCTGTCTCTCTGTGTCTCTCCCTGATAGCTGTCTGATAAACTACCTGTCTCTGTGTCTCTCCCTGATAGCTGTCTGATAAACTACCTGTCTCTCTGTGTCTCTCCCTGATAGCTGTCTGATAAACTACCTGTCTCTCTGTGTCTCTCCCTGATAGCTGTCTGATAAACTACATGTCTCTCTGTGTCTCTCCCTGATAGCTGTCTGATAAACTACCTGTCTCTCTGTGTCTCTCCCTGATAGCTGTCTGATAAACTACATGTCTCTCTGTGTCTCTCCCTGATAGCTGTCTGATAAACTACCTGTCTCTCTGTGTCTCTCCCTGATAGCTGTCTGATAAACTACCTGTCTCTCTGTGTCTCTCCCTGATAGCTGTCTGATAAACTACCTGTCTCTCTGTGTCTCTCCCTGATAGCTGTCTGATAAACTACCTGTCTCTGTGTCTCTCCCTGATAGCTGTCTGATAAACTACCTGTCTCTCTGTGTGTCTCCCTGATAGCTGTCTGATAAACTACCTGTCTCTGTGTCTCTCCCTGATAGCTGTCTGATAAACTACCTGTCTCTCCCTGATAGCTGTCTGATAAACTACATGTCTCTCTGTGTCTCTCCTGATAGCTGTCTGATAAACTACCTGTCTCTCCCTGATAGCTGTCTGATAAACTACATGTCTCTCTGTGTCTCTCCCTGATAGCTGTCTGATAAACTACCTGTCTCTCCCTGATAGCTGTCTGATGAACTACATGTCTCTCTGTGTCTCTCCCTGATAGCTGTCTGATAAACTACCTGTCTCTCCCTGATAGCTGTCTGATAAACTACATGTCTCTCTGTGTCTCTCCCTGATAGCTGTCTGATAAACTACCTGTCTCTCTGTGTCTCTCCCTGATAGCTGTCTGATAAACTACCTGTCTCTCTGTGTCTCTCCCTGATAGCTGTCTGATAAACTACCTGTCTCTCTGTGTCTCTCCCTGATAGCTGTCTGATAAACTACATGTCTCTCTGTGTCTCTCCCTGATAGCTGTCTGATAAACTACATGTCTCTCTGTGTCTCTCCCTGATAGCTGTCTGATAAACTACCTGTCTCTCTGTGTCTCTCCCTGATAGCTGTCTGATAAACTACATGTCTCTCTGTGTCTCTCCCTGATAGCTGTCTGATAAACTACCTGTCTCTGTGTCTCTCCCTGATAGCTGTCTGATAAACTACCTGTCTCTCTGTGTCTCTCCCTGATAGCTGTCTGATAAACTACCTGTCTCTCTGTGTCTCTCCCTGATAGCTGTCTGATAAACTACATGTCTCCCTGTGTCTCTCCCTGATAGCTGTCTGATAAACTACCTGTCTCTCTGTGTCTCTCCCTGATAGCTGTCTGATAAACTACATGTCTCTCTGTGTCTCTCCCTGATAGCTGTCTGATAAACTACCTGTCTCTCTGTGTCTCTCCCTGATAGCTGTCTGATAAACTACCTGTCTCTCTGTGTCTCTCCCTGATAGCTGTCTGATAAACTACCTGTCTCTCTGTGTCTCTCCCTGATAGCTGTCTGATAAACTACCTGTCTCTGTGTCTCTCCCTGATAGCTGTCTGATAAACTACCTGTCTCTCTGTGTGTCTCCCTGATAGCTGTCTGATAAACTACCTGTCTCTGTGTCTCTCCCTGATAGCTGTCTGATAAACTACCTGTTTCTCTGTGTCTCTCCCTGATAGCTGTCTGATAAACTACCTGTCTCTCTGTGTCTCTCCCTGATAGCTGTCTGATAAACTACCTGTCTCTCTGTGTCTCTCCCTGATAGCTGTCTGATAAACTACCTGTCTCTCTGTGTCTCTCCCTGATAGCTGTCTGATAAACTACATGTCTCTCTGTGTCTCTCCCTGATAGCTGTCTGATAAACTACCTGTCTCTCTGTGTCTCTCCCTGATAGCTGTCTGATAAACTACATGTCTCTCTGTGTCTCTCCCTGATAGCTGTCTGATAAACTACCTGTCTCTCTGTGTCTCTCCCTGATAGCTGTCTGATAAACTACATGTCTCTCTGTGTCTCTCCCTGATAGCTGTCTGATAAACTACATGTCTCTCTGTGTCTCTCCCTGAAAGCTGTCTGATCTACAACTACCTGTCTCTATCTGTGTCTCTCCCTGATAGCTGTCTGATAAACTACCTGTCTCTCTGTGTGTCTCCCTGATAGCTGTCTGATAAACTACCTGATTCTCTGTGTCTCTCCCTGATAGCTGTCTGATAAACTACCTGTCTCTCCCTGATAGCTGTCTGATAAACTACCTGTCTCTCTGTGTGTCTCCCTGATAGCTGTCTGATAAACTACATGTCTCTCCTTGATAGCTGTCTGATAAACTACCTGTCTCTCTGTGTCTCTCCCTGATAGCTGTCTGATAAACTACCTGTCTCTCTGTGTCTCTCCCTGATAGCTGTCTGATAAAGTACCTGTCTCTCTGTGTCTCTCCCCGATAGCTGTCTGATAAACTACCTGTCTCTCTGTGTGTCTCCCTGATAGCTGTCTGATAAACTACCTGTCTCTCTGTGTCTCTCCCTGATAGCTGTCTGATAAACTGCCTGTCTCTCTGTGTCTCTCCCTGATAGCTGTCTGATAAACTACATGTCTCTCTGTGTCTCTCCCTGATAGCTGTCTGATCTACAACTACCTGTCTCTATCTGTGTCTCTCCCTGATAGCTGTCTGATAAACTACCTGTCTCTCTGTGTCTCTCCCCGATAGCTGTCTGATAAACTACCTGTCTCTCTGTGTCTCTCCCTGATAGCTGTCTGATAAACTACCCGTCTCTCTGTGTCTCTCCCTCATAGCTGTCTGATAAACTACCTGTCTCTCTGTGTCTCTCCCTGATAGCTGTCTGATAAACTACCTGTCTCTCCCTGATAGCTGTCTGATAAACTACCTGTCTCTCTGTGTCTCTCCCTGATAGCTGTCTGATAAACTGCCTGTCTCTCTGTGTCTCTCCCTGATAGCTGTCTGATAAACTACATGTCTCTCTGTGTCTCTCCCTGATAGCTGTCTGATCTACAACTACCTGTCTCTATCTGTGTCTCTCCCTGATAGCTGTCTGATAAACTACCTGTCTCTCTGTGTCTCTCCCTGATAGCTGTCTGATCTACAAGTATCTGTCTCTGGATGGGTTCCCCTCCATCTCTGGTAACGATGCCAGCTGCCGGTTCGACAACCACCTGC
>NW_024607116.1:0-2500 GCF_018296145.1 Oncorhynchus tshawytscha | reverse complement strand
AGCTTAGTGGGTTATCTAGCAAAGTCTATGGCTGTCTGGAGTGGTTCTCAATCAGAGGCAGGTGCTTATCGTTGTCTCTGATTGGGAACCATATTTAGGCAGCCATATTCTTTGAGTTTGTCGTGGGTGATTGTCCTATGTGTCGTTGTTCCTGTCTCAGTGTTAGTTTACACAAATATAGGCTGTTTCGGTTTTCGTTAAGTTCTTTGTTTTGTAGTGTTTGTTATTGATTCGTGTTTTTCGTTCGTTCAATAAACATGGATCGCAATCTACACGCTGCATTTTGGTCCGACTCTCCTTCACCACTAGAGAACCGTAACAGAATCACCCGCCACAAACGGACCAAGCAGCGTGTCAACAGGCAGGAGCAGCCCAAAGAGGAGATGCGCTATAAGGATTTCTGGACATGGGAGGAAATCCTAAACGGAGAAGGACCCTGGGCTCAGCCTGGAGAATATCGCCGCCCCAAAGAAGAACTGGAGGCGGCGAAAGCGGAGAGGCGCCGGTATGAGGAGGCAACACGGCGACTCGGAAGGAAGCCTGAAAGTCAGCCCCAAAAATGTATTGGGGGGGGCCTCAGGGAGAGTGTGGCAGAGTCAGGAGTCAGACCTGAGCCAACTCTCCCTGTTTATCGTGAGGAGCCAAGGAGGAGACCAGAACCAGAGCCGGTGTTGGAGGTGAGCGAAGCAGAGACTGTGAAGGAGTTAATGGGGAAATTGGAGGAGAGAGAAATGAGGGAGTTGCTGTGTTGGTGCTTTTTGCATGGAATTCGCCCGACGGAACGTGTCGGGGATTTGATGGCACCTGGGTTAGCGCTCCATACTCGTCCTGAGGTGCATGCTAGTCGGCTGGTGAGGTTGGTGCCAGCCTCACGCACCAGGCCTCCTGTGCACATCCCTAGCCTTGCACGTCCTGTGCCAGCACTGCTCTCAAGATCTCCAGTACGCCTTCACGGTCTAGCCCATCCTGTGCCACCTTCACACTCCAGCCCTCCGGTAGCAGCTCCCCGCACCAGGCTTCCTGTGCGTGTCCTCGGTTCAGTACCACCAGTGCCAGCACCACGCATCAGGCCTACAGTGCGCCTTGCCTCTCCAGCGCAGCCAGAGCCTTCCTCCCCTACAGCGCTGCTGGAGTCTCCCGCCTGTTCAGCGCAGCCAGAGCTGCCAGCCTGCATGGAGCAGCCAGAGCTGCCGGCCTGCATGGAGCAGCCAGAGCTGTCGGTCTGCATGGAGCAGCCAGAGCTGCCAGTCTACATGGAGCAGCCAGAGCTGCCAGTCTACATGGAGCAGCCAGAGCTGCCAGTCTACATGGAGCAGCCAGAGCTGTCAGTCTGCATGGAGCAGCCAGAGCTGTCAGTCTGCATGGAGCAGCCAGAGCTGTCAGTCTGCATGGAGCAGCCAGAGCTGTCAGTCTGCATGGAGCAGCCAGAGCTGTCAGTCTGCATGGAGCAGCCAGAGCTGTCAGTATGCATGGAGCAGCCAGAGTTGTCAGTCTGCATGGAGCAGCCAGAGATGTCAGTCTGCATGGAGCAGCCAGAGCTGTCAGTCTGCATGGAGCAGCCAGAGCTGTCAGTCTGCATGGAGCAGCCAGAGCTGCCAGTCTGCACGGAGCTGCCAGAGCTGCCAGTCTGTAAGAAGCCGCCAGAGCTGTCAGCCTACATGGAGCAGCCAGAGCCACCAGTCAGCGTGGAGCAGCCAGATCTTTCAGTCTGCCAGGATCCGCCAGTCAGCCAGACTCTTCCAGATCCGCCAGTCAGCCAGACTCTTCCAGATCTGCCAGTCAACCAGACTCTTCCAGATCTGCCAGTCAGCCAGACTCTTCCAGATCTGCCAGTCAGCCAGACTCTTCCAGATCTGCCAGTCAGCCAGACTCTTCCAGATCTGCCAGTCAGCCAGACTCTTCCAGATCTGCTAGTCAACCAGACTCTTCCAGATCCGCCAGTCAGCCGGGATCTGCCAGATCTGCCAGTCGGCCAGGATCCGCCAGTCGGCCAGGATCCGCCAATCGGCCAGGATCCGCCAGTCGGCCAGGATCTGCCAGTCAGCCAGGATCTGCCAGCCAGCCAGGATCTGGTAGATGCATCAACCTGCCTGAGCTTCCTCTCACTCCTGAGCTTTCTCTCACTCCTGAGCTTTCTCTCACTCCCGAGCTTTCTCTCACTCCCGAGCTTTCTCTCACTCCCGAGCTTCCCCTCAGTCCCGAGCTGCCTCAGTCCCGAGCTGTCCTTCAGTCCCGATCTGCTCCTCAGTCCAGTGGGGTTCTGGGTGAGGACTACTAGGCCATGGTCGGCGGCGAGGGTGGACTATCCAGGGACGCGAGGAGAGGGGACTAAGACATTGACTGAGTGGGGTCCACGTCCCGCGCCGGAGCCGCCACCATGGACAGACGCCCACCCGGACCCTCCCTATTGTTTTGAGGTGCGTTCGGAGTCCGCACCTTAGGGGGGTTCTGTCACGCCCTGGTCGAAGTATTTTGTGTTTATCTTCATGTATTGGGTCAG
>NW_024607115.1:0-17900 GCF_018296145.1 Oncorhynchus tshawytscha | reverse complement strand
CACTAGATTACACTGGTCTACCCTCTACTGACATTATATTACCCTGGTATACCATCTACTGTCATTATATTAACCTGGTCTACCATCTACTATCAGGTCTACCATCTGCTGTCATTATATTACCTGGTCTACCATCTACTGTCATTATATTACCTGGTCTACCATCTACTGTCATTATATTACCTGGTCTACCATCTACTGTCATTATATTACCCTGGTCTACCATCTACTGTCATTATATTACCTGGTCTACCATCTGCTGTCATTATATTACCCTGGTCTACCATCTACTGTCATTATATTACCCTGGTCTACCATCTACTGTCATTATATTATTATATTACCTGGTCTACCATCTACTGTCATTATATTACCCTGGTCTACCATCTACTGTCATTATATTACCCTGGTCTACCATCTACTGTCATTATATTACCCTGGTCTACCATCTACTGTCATTATATTACCCTGGTCTACCATCTACTGTCATTATATTACCCTGGTCTACCATCTACTGTCATTATATTACCCTGGTCTACCATCTACTGTCATTATATTACCCTGGTCTACCATCTACTGTCATTATATTACCCTGGTCTACCATCTACTGTCATTATATTACCCTGGTCTACCATCTACTGTCATTATATTACCCTGGTCTACCATCTACTGTCATTATATTACCTGGTCTACCATCTACTGTCATTATATTACCTGGTCTACCATCTACTGTCATTATATTGACCTGGTCTACCATCTACTGTCATTATATTACCTACCATCTGGTCATTATATTACCATCTACTGTGTCATTATATTACCTGGTCTACCATCTACTGTCATTATATTACCCTGGTCTACCATCTACTGTCATTATATTACCCTGGTCTACCATCTACTGTCATCATTATTTACCTGGTCTACCATCTACTGTCATCTACTGTCTTATATGTCATTATATTACCTGGTCTACCATCTACTGTCATTATATTACCCTGGTCTACCATCTACTGTCATTATATTACCCTGGTCTACCATCTACTGTCATTATATTACCCTGGTCTACCATCTACTGTCATTATATTACCATCTACTGTCATTATATTACTGGTCTACCATCTACTGTCATTATATTACCCTGGTCTACCATCTACTGTCATTATATTACCTGGTCTACCATCTACTGTCATTATATTACCCTGGTCTACCATCTACTGTCATTATATTACCCTGGTCTATCCATCTACTGTCATTATATTACCCTGGTCTACCATCTACTGTCATTATATTACCTGGTCTACCATCTACTGTCATTATATTACCTGGTCTACCATCTACTGTCATTATATTACCCTGGTCTACCATCTACTGTCATTATATTACCCTGGTCTACCATCTACTGTCATTATATTACCTGGTCTACCATCTACTGTCATTATATTACCTGGTCTCTACCATCTACTGTCATTATATTACCCTGGTCTGTCCATCTACTGTCATTATATTACCCTGGTCTACCATCTACTGTCATTATATTACACTGGTCTACCATCTACTGTCACTATATTACCCTGGTCTAAACTCTACTGCCATTATATTACCCTGGTCTACCATCTACTGTCACTAGATTACACTGGTCTACCCTCTACTGACATTATATTACCCTGGTCTACCATCTACTGTCATTATATTAACCTGGTCTACCATCTACTGTCATTATATTACCCTGGTCTACCATCTACTGTCATTATATTACCCTGGTCTACCATCTACTGTCATTATATTACCCTG
Organism: Oncorhynchus tshawytscha; assembly: GCF_018296145.1. Taxonomy (NCBI): domain Eukaryota; kingdom Metazoa; phylum Chordata; class Actinopteri; order Salmoniformes; family Salmonidae; genus Oncorhynchus; species Oncorhynchus tshawytscha. Next base: position 16,109 of record NW_024607115.1, on the reverse strand, counting down.
GTCTACCATCTACTGTCATTATATTACCCTGGTCTACCATCTACTGTCATTATATTACCCTGGTCTACCATCTACTGTCATTATATTACCCTGGTCTACCATCCTGTTATCTACTGTCATTATATTACCCTGGTCGACCATCTACTGTCATTATATTACCCTGGTCTACCATCTACTGTCATTATATTACCTGGTCTACCATCTACTGTCATTATATTACCCTGGTCTACCATCTACTGTCATTATATTAAACTGGTCTACCATCTGCTGTCATTATATTACCCTGGTCTACCATCTACTGTCATTATATTACCCTGGTCTACCATCTACTGTCATTATATTACCCTGGTCTACCATCTACTGTCATTATATTACCCTGGTCTACCATCTACTGTCATTATATTACCCTGGTCTACCATCTACTGTCATTATATTACCTGGTCTACCATCTACTGTCATTATATTGACCTGGTCTACCATCTACTGTCATTATATTACCTGGTCTACCATCTACTGTCATTATATTACCCTGGTCTACCATCTACTGTCATTATATTACCTGGTCTACCATCTACTGTCATTATATTACCCTGGTCTACCATCTACTGTCATTATATTACCCTGGTCTACCATCTACTGTCATTATATTACCCTGGTCTACCATCTACTGTCATTATATTACCCTGGTCTACCATCTACTGTCATTATATTACCTGGTCTACCATCTACTGTCATTATATTACCATGGTCTACCATCTCATTATATTACCCTGGTCTACCATCTACTGTCATTATATTACCCTGGTCTACCATCTACTGTCATTATATTACCCTGGTCTACCATCTACTGTCATTATATTACCCTGGTCTACCATCTACTGTCATTATATTACCCTGGTCTACCATCTACTGTCATTATATTACCCTGGTCTACCATCTACTGTCATTATATTACCTGGTCTACCATCTACTGTCATTATATTACCCTGGTCTACCATCTACTGTCATTATATTACCCTGGTCTACCATCTACTGTCATTATATTACCTGGTCTACCATCTACTGTCATTTTATTACCCTGGTCTACCATCTACTGTCATTATTTACCCTGGTCTACCATCTACTGTCATTATATTACCCTGGTCTACCATCTACTGTCATCTATATTACCCTGGTCTACATCTACTGTCATTATATTACCCTGGTCTACCATCTACTGTCATTATATTACCCTGGTCTACCATCTACTGTCACTATTACACTGGTCTACCCTCTACTGTCATTATATTACCCTGGTCTACCATCTACTGTCATTATATTACCTGGTCTACCATCTACTGTCATTATATTACCCTGGTCTACCATCTACTGTCATTATATTACCCTGGTCTACCATCTACTGTCATTATATTACCCTGGTCTACCATCTACTGTCATTATATTACCCTGGTCTACCATCTACTGTCATTATATTACCCTGGTCTACCATCTACTGTCATTATATTACCCTCTACTGTCATTATATTACCCTGGTCTACCATCTACTGTCATTATATTACCCTGGTCTACCATCTACTGTCATTATATTACCCTGGTCTACCATCTACTGTCATTATATTACCCTGGTCTACCATCTACTGTCATTATATTACCATGGTCTACCATCTACTGTCATTATATTACCCTGGTCTACCATCTACTGTCATTATATTAAACTGGTCTACCATCTGCTGTCATTATATTACCCTGGTCTACCATCTACTGTCATTATATTACCCTGGTCTACCATCTACTGTCATTATATTACCTGGTCTACCATCTACCCTGGTCTACATTATATTATATTACCCTGGTCTACCATCTACTGTCATTATATTACCCTGGTCTACCATCTACTGTCATTATATTACCCTGGTCTACCATCTACTGTCATTATATTACCCTGGTCTACCATCTGTGTCTGTTATATTACCCTGGTCTACCATCTACTGTCATTATATTACCCTGGTCTACCATCTACTGTCATTATATTACCCTGGTCTACCATCTACTGTCATTATATTACCCTGGTCTACCATCTACTGTCATTATATTACCCTGGTCTACCATCTACTGTCATTATATTACCCTGGTCTACCATCTACTGTCATTATATTGACCTGGTCTACCATCTGCTGTCATTATATTACCTGGTCTACCATCTACTGTCATTATATTGACCTGGTCTACCATCTACTGTCATTATATTACCCTGGTCTACCATCTACTGTCATTATATTACCTGGTCTACCATCTACTGTCATTATATTACCCTGGTCTACCATCTACTGTCATTATATTACCCTGGTCTACCATCTACTGTCATTATATTACCCTGGTCTACCATCTACTGTCATTATATTACCCTGGTCTGGTCCCATCTACTGTCATTATATTACCCTGGTCTACCATCTACTGTCATTATATTACCCTGGTCTACCATCTACTGTCATTATATTACCCTGGTCTACCATCTACTGTCATTATATTACCCTGGTCTACCATCTACTGTCATTATATTACCCTGGTCTACCATCTACTGTCATTATATTACCCTGGTCTACCATCTACTGTCATTATATTACCCTGGTCTACCATCTACTGTCATTATATTACCCTGGTCTACCATCTACTGTCATTATATTACCCTGGTCTACCATCTACTGTCATTATATTTACCCTGGTCTACCATCTACTGTCATTATATTACCCTGGTCTACCATCTACTGTCATTATATTACCCTGGTCTACCATCTACTGTCATTATATTACCCTGGTCTACCATCTACTGTCATTATATTACCCTGGTCTACCATCTACTGTCATTATATTACCCTGGTCTACCATCTACTGTCATTATATTACCCTGGTCTACCATCTACTGTCATTATATTACCCTGGTCTACCATCTACTGTCATTATATTACCCTGGTCTACCATCTACTGTCATTATATTACCCTGGTCTACCATCTACTGTCATTATATTACCCTGGTCTACCATCTACTGTCATTATATTACCTGGTCTACCATCTACTGTCATTATATTACCCTGGTCTACCATCTACTGTCATTATATTACCTGGTCTACCATCTACTGTCATTATATTACCCTACTGTGGTCTGGTCCATCTACTGTCATTATATTACCCTGGTCTACCATCTACTGTCATTATATTACCCTGGTCTACCATCTACTGTCATTATATTACCCTGGTCTACCATCTACTGTCATTATATTACCTGGTCTACCATCTACTGTCATTATATTACCCTGGTCTACCATCTACTGTCATTATATTACCCTGGTCTACCATCTACTGTCATTATATTACCTGGTCTACCATCTACTGTCATTATATTACCCTGGTCTACCATCTACTGTCATTATATTACCCTGGTCTACCATCTACTGTCATTATATTACCCTGGTCTACCATCTACTGTCATTATATTACCCTGGTCTACCATCTACTGTCATTATATTACCCTGGTCTACCATCTACTGTCATTATATTACCCTGGTCTACTATCTACTGTCATTATATTACCCTGGTCTTACCTATCTACTGTCATTATATTACCCTGGTCTACCATCTACTGTCATTATATTACCCTGGTCTACCATCTACTGTCATTATATTACCCTGGTCTACCATCTACTGTCATTATATTACCCTGGTCTACCATCTACTGTCATTATATTACCCTGGTCTACCATCTACTGTCATTATATTGACCTGGTCTACCATCTACTGTCATTATATTACCTGGTCTACCATCTACTGTCATTATATTACCCTGGTCTACCATCTACTGTCATTATATTACCTGGTCTACCATCTACTGTCATTATATTACCCTGGTCTACCATCTACTGTCATTATATTACCCTGGTCTACCATCTACTGTCATTATATTACCCTGGTCTACCATCTACTGTCATTATATTACCCTGGTCTACCATCTACTGTCATTATATTACCCTGGTCTACCATCTACTGTCATGTCATTATATTACCCTGGTCTACCATCTACTGTCATTATATTACCCTGGTCTACCATCTACTGTCATTATATTACCCTGGTCTACCATCTACTGTCATTATATTACCCTGGTCTACCATCTACTGTCATTATATTACCTGGTCTACCATCTACTGTCATTATATTACCCTGGTCTACCATCTACTGTCATTATATTACCTGGTCTACCATCTACTGTCATTATATTACCCTGGTCTACCATCTACTGTCATTATATTACCCTGGTCTACCATCTACTGTCATTATATTACCCTGGTCTACCATCTACTGTCATTATATTACCCTGGTCTACCATCTACTGTCATTATATTACCTGGTCTACCATCTACTGTCATTATATTACCCTGGTCTACCATCTACTGTCATTATATTACCCTGGTCTACCATCTACTGTCATTATATTACCCTGGTCTACCATCTACTGTCATTATATTACCCTGGTCTACCATCTACTGTCATTATATTACCCTGGTCTACCATCTACTGTCATTATATTACCCTGGTCTACCATCTACTGTCATTATATTACCCTGGTCTACCATCTACTGTCATTATATTACCCTGGTCTACCATCTACTGTCATTATATTACCCTGGTCTACCATCTACTGTCATTATATTACCCTGGTCTATCTACTGTCTTATATTACCTGGTCTACCATCTACTATTACCCTGGTCTACCATCTACTGTCATCTACTGTATTATATTACCTGGTCTACCATCTACTGTCATTATATTACCCTGGTCTACCATCTACTGTCATTATATTACCCTGGTCTACCATCTACTGTCATTATATTACCCTGGTCTACCATCTACTGTCATTATATTACCCTGGTCTACCATCTACTGTCATTATATTACCCTGGTCTATCTCTGTCATTATATTACCCTGGTCTATCTACTGTCATTATATTACCTGGTCTACCATCTACTGTCATTATATTACCCTGGTCTACCATCTACTGTCATTATATTACCCTGGTCTACCATCTACTGTCATTATATTACCCTGGTCTACCATCTACTGTCATTATATTACCCTGGTCTACCATCTACTGTCATTATATTACCTGGTCTACCATCTACTGTCATTATATTACCCTGGTCTACCATCTACTGTCATTATATTACCCTGTCTACCATCTACTGTCATTATATTACCCTGGTCTACCATCTACTGTCATTATTACCTTATCCATGGTATACCCTGGTCTACTGTCATTATATTACCTGGTCTACCATCTACTGTCATTATATTACCTGGTCTACCATCTACTGTCATTATATTACCTGGTCTACCATCTACTGTCATTATATTACCTGGTCTACCATCTACTGTCATTATATTACCCTGGTCTACCATCTACTGTCATTTACCCTGGTCTACCATCTACTGTCATTATATTACCCTGGTCTACCATCTACTGTCATTATATTACCCTGGTCTACCATCTACTGTCATTATATTACCCTGGTCTACCATCTACTGTCATTATATTACCCTGGTCTACCATCTACTGTCATTATATTACCCTGGTCTACCATCTACTGTCATTATATTACCCTGGTCTACCATCTACTGTCATTATATTACCCTGGTCTACCATCTACTGTCATTATATTACCTGGTCTACCATCTACTGTCATTATATTACCCTGGTCTACCATCTACTGTCATTATATTATATGGTCTACCATCTGTCATCTTACCATGGTCTACCATCTACTGTCATTATATTACCCTGGTCTACCATCTACTGTCATTATATTACCCTGGTCTACCATCTACTGTCATTATATTACCCTGGTCTACCATCTACTGTCATTATATTACCCTGGTCTACCATCTACTGTCATTATATTACCTGGTCTACCATCTACTGTCATTATATTACCTGGTCTACCATCTACTGTCATTTATATTACCCTGGTCTACCATCTACTGTCATTATATTACCCTGGTCTACCATCTACTGTCATTATATTACCCTGGTCTACCATCTACTGTCATTATATTACCCTGGTCTACCATCTACTGTCATTATATTACCCTGGTCTATCTACTGTCATTATATTACCCTGGTCTACCATCTACTGTCATTATATTACCTGGTCTACCATCTACTGTCATTATATTACCCTGGTCTACCATCTACTGTCATTATATTACCCTGGTCTACCATCTACTGTCATTATATTACCCTGGTCTACCATCTACTGTCATTATATTACCCTGGTCTACCATCTACTGTGTCATATATTACCCTGGTCTACCATCTACTGTCATTATATTACCCTGGTCTACCATCTACTGTCATTATATTACCCTGGTCTACCATCTACTGTCATTATATTACCCTGGTCTACCATCTACTGTCATTATATTACCTGGTCTACCATCTACTGTCATTATATTACCCTGGTCTACCATCTACTGTCATTATATTACCTGGTCTACCATCTCATGTCATTATATTACCTGGTCTACCATCTACTGTCATTATATTTACCTGGTCTACCATCTACTGTCATTATATTACCCTGGTCTACCATCTACTGTCATTATATTACCCTGGTCTACCATCTACTGTCATTATATTACCCTGGTCTACCATCTACTGTCATTATATTACCCTGGTCTACCATCTGCTGTCATTATATTACCCTGGTCTACCATCTACTGTCATTATATTACCCTGGTCTATCTATGTCATTATATTACCCTGGTCTATATCTACTGTCATTATCTACCATCTACCATCTACTGTCATTATATTACCCTGGTCTACCATCTACTGTGTCATTATATTACCCTGGTCTACCATCTACTGTCATTATATTGACCTGGTCTACCATCTACTGTCATTATATTACCTGGTCTACCATCTACTGTCATTATATTACCTGGTCTACCATCTACTGTCATTATATTACCCTGGTCTACCATCTACTGTCATTATATTACCCTGGTCTACCATCTACTGTCATTATATTACCCTGGTCTACCATCTACTGTCATTATATTACCCTGGTCTACCATCTACTGTCATTATATTACCCTGGTCTACCATCTACTGTCATTATATTACCCTGGTCTACCATCTACTGTCATTATATTACCCTGGTCTACCATCTACTGTCATTATATTACCCTGGTCTACCATCTACTGTCATTATATTACCCTGGTCTACCATCTACTGTCATTATATTACCCTGGTCTACCATCTACTGTCATTATATTACCCTGGTCTGGTCTACATCTACTGTCATTATATTACCCTGGTCTACCATCTACTGTCATTATATTACCCTGGTCTACCATCTACTGTCATTATATTACCCTGGTCTACCATCTACTGTCATTATATTACCCTGGTCTACCATCTACTGTCATTATATTACCCTGGTCTACCATCTACTGTCATTATATTACCCTGGTCTACCATCTGTCTGTCATTATGGTTACCCTCTACTGTCATTATATTACCCTGGTCTACCATCTACTGTCATTATATTACCTGGTCTACCATCTACTGTCATTATATTACCCTGGTCTACCATCTCTACTGTCATTATATTACCCTGGTCTACCATCTACTGTCATTATATTACCCTGGTCTACCATCTACTGTCATTATATTACCCTGGTCTACCATCTACTGTCATTATATTACCTGGTCTACCATCTACTGTCATTATATTACCTGGTCTACCATCTACTGTCATTATATTACCCTGGTCTACCATCTACTGTCATTATATTACCTGGTCTACCATCTACTGTCATTATATTACCCTGGTCTACCATCTACTGTCATTATATTACCCTGGTCTACCATCTACTGTCATTATATTACCCTGGTCTACCATCTACTGTCATTATATTACCTGGTCTACCATCTACTGTCATTATATTACCCTGGTCTACCATCTACTGTCATTATATTACCCTGGTCTACCATCTACTGTCATTATATTACCTGGTCTACCATCTACTGTCATTATATTACCTGGTCTACCATCTACTGTCATTATATTACCCTGGTCTACCATCTACTGTCATTATATTACCTGGTCTACCATCTACTGTCATTATATTACCCTGGTCTACCATCTACTGTCATTATATTACCTGGTCTACCATCTACTGTCATTATATTACCCTGGTCTACCTATCTGTCATCATTATATTACCCTGGTCTACCATCTACTGTCATTATATTACCCTGGTCTACCATCTACTGTCATTATATTACCTGGTCTACCATCTACTGTCATTATATTACCCTGGTCTACCATCTACTGTCATTATATTACCCTGGTCTACCATCTACTGTCATTATATTACCTGGTCTACCATCTACTGTCATTATATTACCTGGTCTACCATCTACTGTCATTATATTACCTGGTCTACCATCTACTGTCATTATATTGACCTGGTCTACCATCTACTGTCATTATATTACCCTGGTCTACCATCTACTGTCATTATATTACCCTGGTCTACCATCTACTGTCATTATATTACCCTGGTCTACCATCTACTGTCATTATATTACCCTGGTCTACCATCTACTGTCATTATATTACCCTGGTCTACCATCTACTGTCATTATATTACCCTGGTCTACCATCTACTGTCATTATATTACCCTGGTCTACCATCTACTGTCATTATATTACCCTGGTCTACCATCTACTGTCATTATATTACCCTGGTCTACCATCTACTGTCATTATATTACCCTGGTCTACCATCTACTGTCATTATATTACCCTGGTCTACCATCTACTGTCATTATATTACCCTGGTCTACCATCTACTGTCATTATATTACCTGGTCTACCATCTACTGTCATTATATTACCCTGGTCTACCATCTACTGTCATTATATTACCCTGGTCTACCATCTACTGTCATTATATTACCCTGGTCTACCATCTACTGTCATTATATTACCCTGGTCTACCATCTACTGTCATTATATTACCCTGGTCTACCATCTACTGTCATTATATTACCTGGTCTACCATCTACTGTCATTATATTACCCTGGTCTACCATCTACTGTCATTATATTACCCTGGTCTACCATCTACTGTCATTATATTACCCTGGTCTACCATCTACTGTCATTATATTACCTGGTCTACCATCTACTGTCATTATATTACCCTGGTCTACCATCTACTGTCATTATATTACCCTGGTCTACCATCTACTGTCATTATTATTACACTGGTCTACCTGGTCTACCATCTACTGTCATTATATTACCCTGGTCTACCATCTACTGTCATTATATTACCTGGTCTACCATCTACTGTCATTATATTACCCTGGTCTACCATCTACTGTCATTATATTATATTACCTGGTCTACCATCTACTGTCATTATATTACCCTGGTCTACCATCTACTGTCATTATATTACCCTGGTCTACCATCTACTGTCATTATATTACCTGGTCTACCATCTACTGTCATTATATTACCCTGGTCTACCATCTACTGTCATTATATTACCCTGGTCTACTCTACTGTCATTATATTACCCTGGTCTACCATCTACTGTCATTATATTACCCTGGTCTACCATCTACTGTCATTATATTACCCTGGTCTACCATCTACTGTCATTATATTACCTGGTCTACCATCTCTACTGTCATATTACCCTGGTCTACCATCTACTGTCATTATATTACTGGTCTACCATCTACTGTCATTATATTACCCTGGTCTACCATCTACTGTCATTATATTACCCTGGTCTACCATCTACTGTCATTATATTACCCTGGTCTACCATCTACTGTCATTATATTACCTGGTCTACCATCTACTGTCATTATATTACCCTGGTCTACCATCTACTCTACTGTCATTATATTACCCTGGTCTACCATGTCATTATCATGGTCTATCTACTGTCATTATATTACCTGGTCTACCATCTACTGTCATTATATTACCCTGGTCTACCATCTACTGTCATTATATTACCTGGTCTACCATCTACTGTCATTATATTACCCTGGTCTACCATCTACTGTCATTATATTACCCTGGTCTACCATCTACTGTCATTATATTACCTGGTCTACCATCTACTGTCATTATATTACCTGGTCTACCATCTACTGTCATTATATTACCCTGGTCTACCATCTACTGTCATTATATTACCCTGGTCTACCATCTACTGTCATTATATTACCTGGTCTACCATCTACTGTCATTATATTACCCTGGTCTACCATCTACTGTCATTATATTACCCTGGTCTGTCATTATATTACCCTGGTCTACTGTCATTATATTACCCTGGTCTACCATCTACTGTCATTATATTACCCTGGTCTACCATCTACTGTCATTATATTACCTGGTCTACCATCTACTGTCATTATATTACCTGGTCTACCATCTACTGTCATTATATTACCCTGGTCTACCATCTGTCATTATATTACCCTGGTCTACCATCTACTGTCATTATATTACCCTGGTCTACCATCTACTGTCATTATATTACCCTGGTCACCATCTACTGTCATTATATTACCTGGTCTACCATCTACTGTCATTATATTACCCTGGTCTACCATCTACTGTCATTATATTACCCTGGTCTACCATCTACTGTCTACCATCTACTGTCATTATATTACACTGGTCTACCATCTACTGTCATTATATTACCCTGGTCTACCATCTACTGTCATTATATTACCCTGGTCTACCATCTACTGTCATTATATTACCCTGGTCTACCATCTACTGTCATTATATTACCCTGGTCTACCATCTACTGTCATTATATTACCTGGTCTACCATCTACTGTCATTATATTACCCTGGTCTACCATCTACTGTCATTATATTACCCTGGTCTACCATCTACTGTCATTATATTACCCTGGTCTACCATCTACTGTCATTATATTACCCTGGTCTACCATCTACTGTCATTATATTACCCTGGTCTACCATCTACTGTCATTATATTACCCTGGTCTACCATCTACTGTCATTATATTATATTACCCTCTACTGTCATTATCTACCCTGGTCTACCATCTACTGTCATTATATTACCCTGGTCTACCATCTACTGTCATTATATTACCTGGTCTACCATCTACTGTCATTATATTACCTGGTCTACCTACTGTCATTATATTACCCTGTCTACCATCTATATTTATATTACCCTGTCTACCATCTACTGTCATTATATTACCTGGTCTACCATCTACTGTCATTATATTACCCTGGTCTACCATCTACTGTCATTATATTACCTGGTCTACCATCTACTGTCATTATATTACCCTGGTCTACCATCTACTGTCATTATATTACCCTGGTCTACCATCTACTGTCATTATATTACCTGGTCTACCATCTACTGTCATTATATTACCCTGGTCTACCATCTACTGTCATTATATTACCCTGGTCTACCATCTACTGTCATTATATTACCCTGGTCTACCATCTACTGTCATTATATTACCCTGGTCTACCATCTACTGTCATTATATTACCCTGGTCTACCATCTACTGTCATTATATTACCTGGTCTACCATCTACTGTCATTTATTACCCTGGTCTACCATCTACTGTCATTATATTACCCTGGTCTACCATCTACTGTCATTATATTACCCTGGTCTACCATCTACTGTCATTATATTACCCTGGTCTACCATCTACTGTCATTATATTACCTGGTCTACCATCTACTGTCATTATATTACCTGGTCTACCATCTACTGTCATTATATTACCTGGTCTACCATCTACTGTCATTATATTACCCTGGTCTACCATCTACTGTCATTATATTACCCTGGTCTACCATCTACTGTCATTATATTACCCTGGTCTACCATCTACTGTCATTATATTACCCTGGTCTACCATCTACTGTCATTATATTACCCTGGTCTACCATCTACTGTCATTATATTACCTGGTCTACCATCTACTGTCATTATATTACATGTCATTATATTACCCTGGTCTACCATCTACTGTCATTATATTACCCTGGTCTACCATCTACTGTCATTATATTACCCTGGTCTACCATCTACTGTCATTATATTACCTGGTCTACCATCTACTGTCATTATATTACCTGGTCTACCATCTACTGTCATTATATTACCCTGGTCTACCATCTACTGTCATTATATTACCCTGGTCTACCATCTACTGTCATTATATTACCCTGGTCTACCATCTACTGTCATTATATTACCCTGGTCTACCATCTACTGTCATTATATTACCTGGTCTACCATCTACTGTCATTATATTACCTGGTCTACCATCTACTGTCATTATATTACCCTGGTCTGGTCCATCTACTGTCATTATATTACCTGGTCTACCATCTACTGTCATTATATTACCCTGGTCTACCATCTACTGTCATTATATTACCTGGTCTACCTACCATCTGCTGTCATTATATTACCCTGGTCTACCATCTACTGTCATTATATTACCCTGGTCTACCATCTACTGTCATTATATTACCCTGGTCTACCATCTGTCTGTCATTATATTACCCTGGTCTTATATTACCATCTACTGTCATTATATTACCCTGGTCTACCATCTACTGTCATTATATTACCTGGTCTACCATCTACTGTCATTATATTACCTGGTCTACCATCTACTGTCATTATATTACCTGGTCTACCATCTACTGTCATTATATTACCCTGGTCTACCATCTACTGTCATTATATTACCCTGGTCTACCATCTACTGTCATTATATTACCCTGGTCTACCATCTACTGTCATTATATTACCCTGGTCTACCATCTACTGTCATTATATTACCCTGGTCTACCATCTACTGTCATTATATTACCCTGGTCTACCATCTACTGTCATTATATTACCCTGGTCTACCATCTACTGTCATTATATTACCCTGGTCTACCATCTACTGTCATTATATTACCCTGGTCTACCATCTACTGTCATTATATTACCCTGGTCTACCATCTACTGTCATTATATTACCCTGGTCTACCATCTACTGTCATTATATTACCCTGGTCTACCATCTACTGTCATTATATTACCCTGGTCTATCTATGTCTACTGTCATTATATTACTGTCATTATATTACCCTGGTCTACCATCTACTGTCATTATATTACCCTGGTCTACCATCTACTGTCATTATATTATTACCCTGTCTACCATCTACTGTCATTATATTACCCTGGTCTACCATCTACTGTCATTATATTACCCTGGTCTACCATCTACTGTCATTATATTACCTGGTCTACCATCTACTGTCATTATCTACCCTGGTCTACCATCTACTCATTATATTACCCTGGTCTACCATCTACTGTCATTATATTACCTGGTCTACCATCTACTGTCATTATATTACCCTGGTCTACCATCTACTGTCATTATATTACCCTGGTCTACCATCTACTGTCATTATATTACCCTGGTCTACCATCTACTGTCATTATATTACCCTGGTCTAAACTCTACTGTCATTATATTACCCTGGTCTACCATCTACTGTCATTATATTACACTGGTCTACCCTCTACTGACATTATATTACCCTGGTCTACCATCTACTGTCATTATATTAACCTGGTCTACCATCTACTGTCATTATATTACCTGGTCTACCATCTACTGTCATTATATTAACCTGGTCTACCATCTACTGTCATTATATTACCCTGGTCTACCATCTACTGTCATTATATTACCCTGGTCTACCATCTACTGTCATTATATTACCCTGGTCTACCATCTACTGTCATTATATTACCCTGGTCTACCATCTACTGTCATTATATTACCCTACCATCTACTGTCATTATATTACCATGGTCTACCATCTACTGTCATTATATTACCCTGGTCTACCATCTACTGTCATTATATTACCTGGTCTACCATCTACTGTCATTATATTACCCTGGTCTACCCTCTACTGTCATTATATTAAACTGGTCTACCATCTGCTGTCATTATATTACCCTGGTCTACCATCTACTGTCATTATATTACCCTGGTCTACCATCTACTGTCATTATATTACCCTGGTCTACCATCTACTGTCATTATATTACCCTGGTCTACCCTCTACTGTCATTATATTACCCTGGTCTACCATCTACTGTCATTATATTACCCTGGTCTACCATCTACTGTCATTATATTACCCTGGTCTACCATCTACTGTCATTATATCTGGTCTACCATCTACTGTCATTATATTACCCTGGTCTACCATCTACTGTCATTATATTACCCTGGTCTACCATCTACTGTCATTATATTACCCTGGTCTACCATCTACTGTCATTATATTGACCTGGTCTACCATCTACTGTCATTATATTCACCTGGTCTACCATCTACTGTCATTATATTGACCTGATCTACCATCTGTCTACCATCTACTGTCATTATATTACCTGGTCTACCATCTACTGTCATTTATATTAGGTCTACCATCTACTGTCATTATATTACCCTGGTCTACCATCTACTGTCATTATATTACCCTGGTCTACCATCTACTGTCATTATATTACCCTGGTCTACCATCTACTGTCATTATATTACCCTGGTCTACCATCTACTGTCATTATATTACCCTGGTCTACCATCTACTGTCATTATATTACCCTGGTCTACCATCTACTGTCATTATATTACCCTGGTCTACCATCTACTGTCATTATATTACCCTGGTCTACCATCTACTGTCATTATATTACCCTGGTCTACCATCTACTGTCATTATATTACCCTGGTCTACCATCTACTGTCATTATATTACCCTGGTCTACCATCTACTGTCATTATATTACCCTGGTCTACCATCTACTGTCATTATATTACCCTGGTCTACCCATCTACTGTCATTATATTACCCTGGTCTACCATCTACTGTCATTATATTACCCTGGTCTACCATCTACTGTCATTATATTACCCTGGTCTACCATCTACTGTCATTATATTACCCTGGTCTACCATCTACTGTCATTATATTACCCTGGTCTACCATCTACTGTCATTATATTACCCTGGTCTACCATCTACTGTCATTATATTGCTCTGGTCTACCATCTACTGTGATTATATTACCCTGGTCTACCATTTACTGTCATTATATTACCCTGGTCTACCATCTACTGTCATTATATTACCCTGGTCTACCATCTACTGTCATTATATTACCCTGGTCTACCATCTACTGTCATTATATTACCCTGGTCTACCATCTACTGTCATTATATTACCCTGGTCTACCATCTACTGTCATTATATTACCCTGGTCTACCATCTACTGTCATTATATTACCCTGGTCTACCATCTACTGTCATTATATTACCCTGGTATTTCCCTGGTCTACCATCTACTCTCATTATATTACCCTGGTCTACCATCTACTGTCATTATATTACCCTGGTCTACCATCTACTGTCATTATATTACCCTGGTCTACCATCTACTGTCATTATATTACCCTGGTCTACCATCTACTGTCATTATATTACCCTGGTCTACCATCTACTGTCATTATATTACCCTGGTCTACCATCTACTGTCATTATATTACCCTGGTCTACCATCTACTGTCATTATATTACCCTGGTCTACCATCTACTGTCATTATATTACCCTGGTCTACCATCTACTGTCATTATATTACCCTGGTCTACCATCTACTGTCATTATATTACCCTGGTCTACCATCTACTGTCATTATATTACCCTGGTCTACCATCTACTGTCATTATATTACCCTGGTCTACCATCTACTGTCATTATATTACCCTGGTCTACCATCTACTGTCATTATATTACCCTGGTCTACCATCTACTGTCATTATATTACCCTGGTCTACCATCTACTGTCATTATATTACCCTGGTCTACCATCTACTGTCATTATATTACCCTGGTCTACCATCTACTGTCAT
>NW_024607114.1:0-17898 GCF_018296145.1 Oncorhynchus tshawytscha | reverse complement strand
TCTCTCATAAAGCAATGGTTAAATAGAGTAGAAACTGGTGTTTCTCATTCATTTTATAATTAAATCCCACCTGTTTCTATCATTTCTAGTGAGATTGTTCTGGTCTCACCAGAAAGTCAGGTTACAGGGCATTTGACACCGTTAAATATTTCCTCTCCCTTTTCTTTCCCTGTCCTTCACAAACCATTTCAAAACCTTCCAAACATTTCCATCCTTCTGCATACCCAGTTTACAACTGAATTGAAAAGACCCCATCCAAGATAAATCCCACAGTATCAACACCACTAATGCATATTCGTAACCAGTAAATTGTGTGTGCTGGTGAACCGTAGGTCAAAACCACACCTGAACAAGGCCTCACTTATCTGGAAGTCTGTTTATGGCCTAATCCAGATACTTTTATCCTGCTCTCCCCGATACCACAGTCTCCGGGGACATTCCAACGAGAAATAATGAAGCCCCCTTTTCTGGAAAAGAAATGGTACATTTCGTTAGCATTCACTATGTTACATTTTAATCAGCAAGCCAAAAGTATGAATTATAAACCAAACATGATAATTGTAAATCCACTGTCTTTACTCTCATCATTAAATGTATGAATTATAAACCAAACATGATAATTGTAAATCCACTGTCCTTACTCTCATCATTAAATGTATTAATTATAAACCAAACATGATAATTGTAAATCCACTGTCTTTACTCTCATCATTAAATGTATTAATTATAAACCAAACATGATAATTGTAAATCCACTTCTTTATTCATCATTAAATGTATTAATTATAAACCAAACATGATAATTGTAAATACACTGTCCACTTCATAATTAAATGTTTGTTTCAATCCACCAACATTTATTTTATCTTTTATTCAGTCCTATTCTCCAGAACCACCTAATGTTCATGAACTAAAACTGAAAACATGCCCAGTTCATTTTAGGTTTAAACCCATTGCTAATTCCTATTTCAGAATCCACCCCTTTCCTAATTCTAGAAATCTATTTCAGAATAAAACCCACATCAAATGTAAATCTATATCAGAGTAAAACCACAAACAACATCTCATGAGATCAAAAAACCCCAAGGCTTTCTGAGTTAACAAGGAGTGTTTGGCCATATAATTTAAATGTGTTCCCTTTAGAATCCCTTCCCCTGGCATTTCACCTAGATTCTTCATCCCAAAATACGTTTTCCTGTGATCCCTGGCCTCTACTAAAACGTTGGGTAAGAAGTGATCTCATACAACATCCTTCACATAGAATCTGTAACCTCTATGAACCACTATCAATCGAACCGAGGCGATACACCGATATGTGACATTTCCTCTCCTGCTGCTCTCAAAAGGATGAATCGAACCGAGGCGATACACCGATATGTGACATTTCCTCTCCTGCTGCTCTCAAAAGGATTTGTTGTTGCTCTTTTGAAAAAGATGCAAACTCATGTATAGCGGCATTTCCTTCGAATGCAGCAGGTTCCAGTCCCACTTTACACTCCCTTTTCCAATGACCAATAGCCCCACCCCTAAAACAGGACTCTGTCTCCCTACGCTGTGATGTCTTTACACTCCCTTCTCCAATGACCAATAGCCCCACCCCTAAAACAGGACTCTGTCTCCCTACGCTGTGATGTCTTTACACTCCCTTCTCCAATGACCAATAGCCCCACCCCTAAAACAGGACTCTGTCTCCCTACGCTGTGATGTCTTTACACTCCCTTCTCCAATGACCAATAGCCCCACCCCTAAAACAGGACTCTGTCTCCCTACGCTGTGATGTCTTTACACTCCCTTCTCCAATGACCAATAGCCCCACCCCTAAAACAGGACTCTGTCTCCCTACGCTGTGATGTCTTTACACTCCCTTCTCCAATGACCAATAGCCCCACCCCTAAAACAGGACCCAGTCTTTTTGTAGCTAAGTAAGTGGAGGTTTTACCAACCATTCCACCTTCTTCCTGTCTGACTTTTCATTCTTTCTTCAACATTCCTCCAGTTTTCTTTATACTTTCCAACAATCCTTCTGCTTTGAACATGTTTAGCACCTCGTGTTCTCTTTTATTGATCCTTTTCTTTCCTGTGTCACTTGTTTTATGTGTTTTCATTAGAGTTTCCATTTCCTCATACTGAGACATCAAATGTTCCCTCCTCTGACCATTTAGTGCCCATTTTCCTGCTGCGTTTTCCCATTTCTAAACATTTCTATTAGTTCTTCCTTACATAGGGGACGCCTGGCGCCCAGAATTTATACTGCTGTTTTACTCATTTTTGCAGCCTGTATTTGTGGTCTTCCTACCGTCAGTCTCAGTTGTATTCCTTTTTCTGTGTTAGGTCTGCTAGTTACTAGTATTGTCTTTAATATTAGTCTACTGACAGTTTATATTTGTATTATTGCTGCTCTTTCATTTATTAACTTCCTTATTTGTTCTAACGTTACTGATATTCTTGTTTCCGGGTTTATTTGTCTGTTTATTCCTTTAACTTCCTGCGATATTCCTATTTATTTTGCTCCCTAGTTTCGTTTTATTGTGCTATTGACTTTATTAAAACCTCTCTGTTTCTCTTGTTGTTAGATTTCTCCCTCCTGGTCCAGGGCCAAACCTTCCTAACAGTCCGTTAAGTCCTGGATGTCTTGACGCTGTTCCCTTCTTTAAATAATACACACCTTCTATTATTAACTTATCATTCTCTAATTGATTCAGGTGCGACAATATCACTCATCTCTCAAACATTGTTTGATGATCTCAAAATGGCTTTGAAGCCAGTTAAACATTGGTTAAAAGTGGAACGATGTGACACTACACTTCAAGGGGTCACTCAGACTACCTCCCCTCTCACATTGAGAGTCATGCTGAAACTACACTTCAAGGGGTCACTCAGACTACCTCGCCTCTCACATTCAGAGTCATGCTGAAACTACACTTCAAGGGGTCACTCAGACTACCTCGCCTCTCACATTGAGAGTCATGCTGAAACTACACTTCAAGGGGTCACTCAGACTACCTCCCTCTCACATTGAGAGTCATGCTGAAACTACACTTCAAGGGGTCACTCAGACTACCTCCCCTCTCACATTGAGAGTCATGCTGAAACTACACTTCAAGGGGTCACTCAGACTACCTCGCCTCTCACATTGAGAGTCATGCTGAAACTACACTTCAAGGGGTCACTCAGACTACCTCGCCTCTCACATTGAGAGTCATGCTGAAACTACACTTCAAGGGGTCACTCAGACTACCTCCCCTCTCACATTGAGAGTCATGCTGAAACTACACTTCAAGGGGTCACTCAGACTACCTCCCCTCTCACATTGAGAGTCATGCTGAAACTACACTTCAAGGGGTCACTCAGACTACCTCCCCTCTCACATTGAGAGTCATGCTGAAACTACACTTCAAGGGGTCACTCAGACTACCTCGCCTCTCACATTGAGAGTCATGCTGAAACTACACTTAAAGGACGTATCGCTCATTCACCCTGTGTATGTTACCAGCCTCGAAACTGTACCCCTGCTTGGAGTAGACTTGATGGATCGGTTACTCCCATTGATGGATTGGAAAACCAACCAGGTCACAGGCCACCTTGCCTTCTCCACTGACCACACTGTCTTCCCCTAACGCTAGCTGCAACGCAGTCATTCACGAGGGGTATCTGTCAAAAGCACCCCTTGGGAAAAATACGTTTAGAAACCTCTTAGGGCAGAATCCAATCCAAGGAGATATTACGATTATTATATTCTCGACACATTCCATCAGCCAACTTGATTGACCATTCTTTTCATGATTTCGAGCCAGCTGTGTCTGTGAATGAGCAACTTCCCCCCTTGCAGTCGTGCAATACGGTAGTTGAGATGAACTTCTCTTGCCCTTCGGACACTTCCGCAAGCACTGCGGCCGTCTCAGCAAGAAAAACATTGATGCGCAGAGTATACTCTACTTCGAGGACTGTCAACCCTTAAAATGTCACTAATGGTGTCAGTCCAGCAACTGACCCGATGACTCCCACTGGTGAAACACTTTGCGATATCACAGACCGATATCCTCGTCTCAGTTCGAAGGTACTGAAGAGGTTGCCACACGCGGACGTGACAGACCTCGACAGCCACTGAGGGTGTTGAAGCACAAACACCAGGAGATCTGGTTGAAAGGCTAGAGCCAGTCTCATAACAACGGTGCCGCTGACAACTCGTACATAGGGTCCTACTTTTTCGTTTGCGCCTCGGACACCAACACCACCCTCTGGTGGGGGGCTGGTCCCGAGACACAAAGGGGGGGAACAGTAGCCCAGACCCATGATGAGCCTCATCGAGGTCGGTGGGGAGGGTCGAAACTACGGACAACACCATATGAGGTCGCTAGAGCATAAATCAAATCTAGTTGTAAACTCCCCTATGAGAACAGTGAGGAGCAGACAGGCCCCTAGACAGGAATTATCTTAGAGAACATCTAAAATAGTACTGAGGTGCACCACACTGGTCGTAAAGGACGTCCAGTGGACTTGTCCACCTCCAAAACAAATCACAACAATAATCATTCCTTGCCATGTGCAGGTTCAACTACAATACAACTAGTAAAATGCTCCAATCATGTGTTCCGGTAGTATAATATTTCAGAATAAATCAGTAGGATAACTGGTCCCTTTGAGCACCAGTACCAATACCAGCGACAGTCAGTCTAGCTACAATCAGTAGAAGGTTAGAGACCTAACCAATCAAATTACCCTTGACAACAGTGACATAGGAGTCACTCAGAGTGCAACACGTGGAAGGGAATCTCCAGTCTTCCAATGGTCAACACACATATATGGTTTGGCCAGTGCCAATGACTTCCCATTGATTTTTGTCCATTTCAGGGGGGTGTTCCCTTACAATGGTTAATACACATGTCACTAATAAATAGAACCCTCCATTCAGGAGGAGAATTATTAGAATCATTAACCACGATCACACCACGTATGACTGGTCCAATACTTAACCTCTTGAAACTAGGGGGCACTATTTTCATTTTTGGAACAATAACGTTCCCAAAGTAAACGGCCTATTCCTCAGGACCAGATGCTAGAATATGCATATAATTGACAGCTTAGGATAGAAAACACAAAAGTTTCCAAAACTATTAAAAAAAACTGTAAAAAATATGGTCTGTGAGTATGACAGTACTGATATTGCAGCCTGAGAAAAATCCAATCAGGAAGTGACTCTTATTTTGAAACCCCTGTGTTCCTATGCATCCCTATTGCCCATTGAAAGGGATATCAACCGATATCAACCGGATCCCTTTTTCTATGGCTTCCGTGATGTGTCTACAGCCACTAGACATAGTTTCAGGCTTTTATTTTGAAAAATGAGCGTGAACGACGTTATTTTTCCAAACATAAAAATAGTGCCCCCTAGCTGAGCGGACGTATTTTTCAAACATAAAAATAGCCCCGCTTCAAGAGCTTAAGGGTCCAAGCAAAATACCAGCCTTAGTAAATAAAGCCATTTACTTCAGGCCTTTGAAACCTCACCAGTTTTCTTCCCAGAAGTCCATAGGTCATCCCTGTAGACATCCAAAACTAGTGCCTTACAGCTGTAAACTTATCACATAGTTATCAACTTAGGATAGTGCCTAAGCAACACACATGCCCCTAGATGTCAGAGACAATGTCCTGAGTCCTTTTTTGCCAGAACATTGGACGATATAGAATACCAGATGATTTTTGGGTCCTATATTTTGGAACTTTTGTTTCTGCTTCCATTCCTTTTGGCCGCATTTGACCCTGGAAGTGATAGAGCCATAAACAAAGTCCACCAGACCATTTAGTGCCACAACGCCGGTCATTGGGGAATGAATGTAATTATATATATTTCATTGTGTGCGGTTAACATCTGCCTAAGTTACTGCCCAGATCTTCCAGTCTGGAACCAAAGACGGGTCCGGAAAGTGACCCCAAACCAGACACCCACGGCCCATCCTTGTGGCGGCATGCCCCGCTGTCAGACCAACCAGGTAAACCACCAGCCCCTTTCCGGACACCCACTTTTGTGGCGGCATCCCTGCTGTCAGGGAACCTACCAAGTTAATCCACCAGAAGGGGGACCGCAACGCGATCACCAACCAGGACATCAACTGCCATCCTTGTGGTGGACTGCTCCGCTTTCAGAGAAGCCTACCAAGTTCAACCACCAGAGGGGACTGCAACGATGATCTACAAACAGGACATCACGTGTTCATGATTTTATGTTGATTTGTAACTTGCAGGTCAAACAAGATCCAAACCACCAGGGGGAATGTCATGACGTTGGTCTTTCGGGGTATAGCAAGCCCATCCCCCTATCCCTGCTTCCCCCTTGCCTCCTTCAACTAAGCTGCTGTGGTCAGAGGTCGTAAATTCTTGAGACACACAGTTATAGAGAGTAGTTTTCATGGAGACAAAGGAAAACATAACTTGAGGTACTAACAAATTTCATGTTCCGGAGAAAGTGTAAAAGATCGGTGAAGAATCCAGCTACGAACTGGTCCGTTTGTCACAACTTGGGAAGCTCATGGGAGACGGTGTGTCAACATTACCATAATGCTGTTTATATAATAGCCCCAGATATAAGGTTTACATCTAATTGTTGTATAAGATGAATGAGTGAGTATGAGACTGTTTACACAATTTTACAATAGTGATTTTGGACTGTTTAATGAAGGAAAACTCAAGAAAGGACTTGTATTTGAACTAAATCAGAGGACCGCCCTTGAGCCCAGTTAGGGTCAGACATCCTGGAACAGCCCTTTTCTGCCATTCCGAATAAAACCCCATTTGAGAAATTATCAGTAGACCATGTTTTTCTCCATTAGGAGGGGAACAAAGGTTGGAGACCGAGCTTATATATGGCTAAAGGTTGCAGACCATTGCTGAATCTTTTAACCATACCACATGGTTAAACTCTTAGACTATCGATACCTAAGAACAAGTCTTTGATACTAATTACTAGTCTGCAGCTAGGAATTCGGTATCATTGAACGCCAAGAACGGCAACAGCCGAAACATCCATTCTATAATGAATGTCACTTTGAACTATCCCCTCTAACCAAGACAGAGAGAGAGAGGGAGAGACGGACAATTCTACAAATGACTGAGCGTAAATACATATATTGATTGCAATTGTTCCCGAATGAGTGAGCATTCATGTGTAAAGGATTAGCATTTTAATTGTTATTATTATCACTCTGTAGTGACGTCTTAATCGACCCCCGCTTCTCCTTTGTCTAACAAGCCGCCATGCTGGTTCAGCCCACTAGAACACATTCTCCACTTCTTCTCTGTCTAACATGCTGGTTCAGCCCACTAGAGCACATTCTCCACTTCTCCTCTGTCTAACATGCTGGTTCAGCCCACTAGAACACATTCTCCACTTCTTCTCTGTCTAACATGCTGGTTCAGCCCACTAGAGCACATTCTCCACTTCTTCCTGTCTAACCTGGTTCAGCCCACTAGGCATTCTCCACTTCTCCAGTCTAACATGCTGGTTCAGCCCACTAGAACACATTCTCCAAACTCTGTCTAACATGGGTTCAGCCCACTAGAACACATTCTCCACTTCTTCTCTGTCTAACATGCTGGTTCAGCCCACTTTAAACACATTCTCCAGAGGGTCTCTGTCTAACATGCTGGTTCAGCCCACTAGAGCACATTCTCCACTTCTCCTCTGTCTAACATGCTGGTTCAGCCCACTAGAACACATTCTCCACTTCTTCTCTGTCTAACATGCTGGTTCAGCCCACTAGAACACATTCTCCACTTCTTCTCTGTCTAACATGCTGGTTCAAACCCACTAGAACACATTCTCCACTTCTGTCTGTCATGCTGGTTCAGCCCACTAGAACACATTCTCCAACTTCTCCTCTGTCTAACATGCTGGTTCAGCCCACTAGAACACATTCTCCACTTCTCCTCTGTCTAACATGCTGGTTCAGCCCACTAGAACACATTCTCCACTTCTCCTCTGTCTAACATGCTGGTTCAGCCCACTCAACACATTCTCCAATGTCTAACATGCTGGTTCAGCCCACTAGAACACATTCTCCACTTCTCCTCTGTCTAACATGCTGGTTCAGCCCACTAGAACACATTCTCCACTTCTTCTCTGTCTAACATGCTGGTTCAGCCCACTAGAACAAATTCTCCACTTTCCTCTGTCTAACATGCTGGTTCAGCCCAAAGAGAACACATTCTCCAGAATCTAACATGCTGGTTCAGCCCACTAGAACACATTCTCCACTTTGTCCTCTGTCTAACATGCTGGTTCAGCCCACTAGAACACATTCTCCACTTCTCCTCTGTCTAACATGCTGGTTCAGCCCACTAGAACACATTCTCCACTTCTCCTCTGTCTAACATGCTGGTTCAGCCCACTAGAACACATTCTCCACTTCTCCTCTGTCTAACATGCTGGTTCAGCCCACTAGAACACATTCTCCACTTCTCCTCTGTCTAACATGCTGGTTCAGCCCACTAGAACACATTCTCCACTTCTCCTCTGTCTAACATGCTGGTTCAGCCCACTAGAACACATTCTCCACTTCTCCTCTGTCTAACATGCTGGTTCAGCCCACTAGAACACATTCTCCACTTCTCCTCTGTCTAACATGCTGGTTAGCCCACTAAACACATTCTCCACTTCTCCTCTGTCTAACATGCTGGTTCAGCCCACTCGAACACATTCTCCACTTCTCCTCTGTCTAACATGCTGGTTCAGCCCACTAGAGCACATTCTCCACTTCTTCTCTGTCTAACATGCTGGTTCAGCCCACTAGAGCACATTCTATCATTTCATGTAAAGCCATTTACCATGTTTGTTTGTTTATTTCTGTGATTTACTTAGTTAGTAATAAATAAATGATTTAAGACAAATGATGTATGGATGACTCATAGTGAAGACTGGGTTCGTGCAGATAACCAACAATTTACGACGTTTGGAATGAGACTAACATGAGGTAAAATAAATTAATCATTAATCAGAAGACTATTGATCAGATATGAAAATATCTGAAAGGTTATATTGGGAAATTATAACTTTGTAATCTGAATACATTCCTTGGTGCCCCCTATTTCCTAGTTAATTACAGTTACGTGATTAATCAGTTGATTGCATAGTAACTAATTACAGAGAATCTTTGATAAAAACTATCAGTCTTCAGTTAATGATAGTAAAGACACGACAAAGGTCATTCAAATAATGATACATTCGTACTTCATAGAAACTGTTACCCTTCATATATTCTAACAACTCACATTTTAAGATTCATTATGTCATTTGGTTCCATGTTAAGGGCTCTAACCTTGGAACAAAACTATGTGTCTCCTTCTTGCTGTTGCATGCAGTTCCTCTCTCTCTTCCTCCAATCCTCTAAACCCCTCCCTCCCTCCTTCTAACCCCACCCCTCTGGCAGAACCAGGAAGTCCCTCCCCTCCCACAAACTCTCTTCTGAGGAAACGCAACTGATCTGAGTCTCTGTGTCGTCTGTCTGTGTGAGAGTGAACAACCGTCCAAATGGCTCAACAGGGAGTTCTGCTGGACCAGGACCAGTTCTGTTGTTCTGTCTGTCTGGATCTACTGAAGGAGCCGGTCACTATTCCCTGTGGACACAGTTACTGTAGGAGCTGTATTGAGGGCTGCTGGGATCAGGATGATCTGAAAGGGGTCTATAGCTGTCCTCAGTGCAGAGAGACATTCAATACAAGGCCTACGCTGATGAAAAATAACATGTTGGCTGAGCTGGTGGAGAAACTGAGGAAGACAGGACTCCAGGCTGCTGCCCCTCCTGCTCTGTGCTATGCTGGACCTGGAGATGTGGTGTGTGATGTCTGCACTGGGACCAGAAAGCAGAAAGCCCTCATGTCCTGTCTGGCGTGTCTGGCCTCTTACTGTGAGACTCACCTCCAACCTCACTATGAATCTCCTGCTTTCAAGAAGCACAAGCTGGTCAAAGCCACGGCACAACTACAGGAGAAGATCTGCTCTCATCATGACAAACTGCTGGAGGTTTACTGTCGTACCGATCAGCAGTGTATCTGTTATCTGTGTACAATGGATGAACATAAAGGCCATGATACAGTGTCAGCTGCAGCAGAGAGGACTGAGAAACAGGTAAGACCAGAACAACTTGTTGGTGACTGTCTGATAAACAAAGAATTAAAGATACAGTAGGAACTAAATCTGTTTGAATATGAGATCATTATATTATATACAATATGAAATGGATCCACAAATATGAACACAAACCTTGAGTATATAGATATGTTAACCCAGATTCTCCAAATGTATCACCATTTTCTAAAGTCAAACACTATTATCATTCTGAATGGCCTTTTATGAGTCCAAAGTTCAGTCTCAACCCCTTGATACATGTAGGCCTACCATAAAAACTATAATCATTCACATAGCAACATAATATAATATTGTAAAGGGACTTCCTCAGGATTGTAGACCTTCCTCTCTATGGGTCCTATGTCACATTACTATACTATTGATCTACTGGACTAATAAAGCTTGATAGCTCATTGAAGAGTGATTCTCCACAGAGGCAGCTGGGGATGAGTCAGCAGAAGGTCCAGCAGAGATTCCAGGAGAGAAAGAAGGAGCTGAAGGAGCTCCAACAGGCTGTGGAGTCTTTCAAGGTGAGTATTGTTGACCAGAGGAGACACACCATTTCACTTCTCTCCTCCAGTCAGAGAGAGAGAGAGAGGGGGGGGCCCCTATCCAATCCCACTGACCCCACTGTTGGGAACAGGCTGTCTGGACCCCTTTCAGAGAATAGACTGGTTCATGTAACCAACTGGGCTGCCTCATCACATAACCATGAGTAACCATGACGACTCATGTCCCTATACATTAAAATGGAACTGTCTCTCTCTCAATTGAATTAAATTCATAGGGCTTTATTGGCATGGAAATATATGTTTACATTGCCAAAGCAAGTGAAATAGACAATAAACAAAAGTGAAATAAACAATCAGAAATGAACAGTAAACATTACACTTGGAAGGGATTTGGGGGATGGGGGAGGGTCTATTAGAAGTTAGTAGGACTCTTTTATTTTCTCAGAAGTACTGAGTTAGGTAGGAGGATTTAGAGGTGTAAACCGTGATTGAACACACTCCAGAACAGTAGGTGGCGCCATGCACCTTTAACGTTGGTTTGAGGACCTCCATTATATCATAGAAGAAGAAGTTGGTCTGTGAGGGTTTTGTTGTTCCTGAGGAGGGCTACTATTCTTTTCTCTTTTGCTTTTCAAGTATTTTCAGAATGTATTAAAGCCAAAGCTAAAGCTTCCCTAAACAATTCAATATATCAGTCAATATGGTATATATAGCAACTTTACACAGGCTACTGTTTGGCCTTAGCTCACGCCAAATAAATGAAAGATACCCCACAAGCCAATTGGGACCTTCTGTACCTGTGTGTCCAGGAGGGAGGAGATTAGAGCAGGACCAAGAGGTGTTCTGTACCTGTCTGTCCAGGAGGGAGGAGAGTAGAGCAGGACCAAGAGGTGTTCTGTACCTGTCTGTCCAGGAGGGAGGAGAGTAGAGCAGGACCAAGAGGTGTTCTGTACCTGTCTGTCCAGGAGGGAGGAGAGTAGAGCAGGACCAAGAGGTGTTCTGTACCTGTCTGTCCAGGAGGGAGGAGAGTAGAGCAGGACCAAGAGGTGTTCTGTACCTGTCTGTCCAGGAGGGAGGAGAGTAGAGCAGGACCAAGAGGTGTTCTGTACCTGTGTGTCCAGGAGGGAGGAGAGTAGAGCAGGACCAAGAGGTGTTCTGTACCTGTCTGTCTAGGAGGGGGAGAGTAGAGCAGGACCAAGAGGTGTTCTGTACCTGTCTGTCCAGGAGGGAGGAGAGTAGAGCAGGACCAAGAGGTGTTCTGTACCTGTATGTCCAGGAGGGAGGAGAGTAGAGCAGGACCAAGAGGTGTTCTGTACCTGTCTGTCCAGGAGGGGGAGAGTAGAGCAGGACCAAGAGGTGTTCTGTACCTGTGTGTCCAGGAGGGAGGAGAGTAGAGCAGGACCAAGAGGTGTTCTGTACCTGTCTGTCCAGGAGGGAGGATAGGAGATGAACAGGACAAGACCTGTACAAGAGGACCTGGTGGACCTGGAGAGCAGGGTTCTGACTCAATAAATCTAACCTGTTTACAAACCTTTCATCAGCTACCCATCCCGAGAAATTATGTGACTACAGATAACATCAGATAACAAGCAATATGCCATGACTAAATATACATGTTCTACAATAGTTACACTATTCTTTCAAAATGCTATTTATTTCCAAATGTCCGAATTCGAAATTATGATAGCTCAGATAACATCAGATAACAGAAACCTTAAACATGACCAAATAAATATTTCTACCTTTGATGTTTTTAAGACGTAGAAGGAGTCATACTTACCCAATACATTTTCAATTTATTTTTAACGTTAGCATATGCCAACACTGAGTCTATGCTGAAATGCACCCAAAATAACTTAGCAGTGTCTCCTCTTGGTCCCAGAAAATCAAATCTTCAAAATTACATATAAATATCGATTAAACTGGAAAAGAAATAATTCACTAACGGGGGCAGTTTGAGAATCTCATAGATGACAGTAATATTACGAACTTTTTGGGACAACATGCGAGGCAGTTTGTTTGGCGTAAAAAGCAACACAGCTCATCACCTGAACACACCATCCCCACTGTCAAACATGGTGGTGGCAGCATCATGGTTTGGGCCTGCTTTTCTTCAGCAGGGACATGGAAGATGGTTAAAATTGATGGGAAGATGGATGGAGCCAAATACAGGACCATTCTGGAAGAAAACCTGATGGAGTCTGCAAAGACCTGAGACTGGGACGGAGCTTTGTCTTCCAACAAGACAATGATCCAAAACATAAAGCAAAATCTACAATGGAATGGTTCAAAATAAACATATCCAGGTGTTAGAATGGCCAAGTCAAAGTCCAGACCTGAATCCAATCGAGAATCTGTGGAAAGAACTGAAAACTGCTGTTCACAACTATGCTCTCCATCCAACCTCACTGAGCTCGAGCTGTTTTAAAATTCCAGTCTCTCGATGTGCAAAACTGATAGAGACATACCCCAAGCAACTTACAACTGTAATCGCAGCAAAAGGTGGCGCTACAAAGTATTAACTTAAGGGGGCTGAATAATTTTGCACGCCCAATTTTTCAGTTTTTGTATTGTTAAAAAAGGTAGAAATATCCAATAAATGTCGTTCCACTTCATGATTGTGTCCCACTTGTTGTTGATTCTTCACAAAAAAAATACAGTTTTATATCTTTATGTTTGAAGCCTGAAATGTGGCAAAAGGTCGCAAAGTTCAAGGGGGCCGAATACTTTCGCAAGGCACTGTATATCAGTCAATATATTTTCTCTGTGATTTATTTTCTCTCCGACAACCGTTCCATCGCATCTTAACCGTCTTACCGGGCGGGCACTAGGACCCGGGGGAGGCTGCTGCTGCAGAG
This sequence comes from Oncorhynchus tshawytscha, assembly GCF_018296145.1. Classification (NCBI taxonomy): domain Eukaryota; kingdom Metazoa; phylum Chordata; class Actinopteri; order Salmoniformes; family Salmonidae; genus Oncorhynchus; species Oncorhynchus tshawytscha. Next base: position 4,408 of record NW_024607114.1, on the reverse strand, counting down.
GCTGCTGCACCGCTCGTGACTGTCAGTCCTCCTTGTAGCTCATTGGTTAAGCTGTGGCTCGAGACTGTTAACAGTTAACGGACAGGAAACGGCTCTGACAGGACACATTCATGTCGAGGCAGTGATGTGAATGTGTGGTAAGTTAGAATAGAGAGAGAGAGTTTTCACTACTATAGACTTTGGTCATAATCAAAGCTTTGTTAACCAATAGGTTTTTATGTGAGGCTGCCTGTAAGTTACAGTGTAACAGACGTTACTAACGGTAACGGTGTCTTTTAAATTCGACATAAGTTATGTGGCGAGGATATCTAGTTAAAGTTGTATTTAATGTAGTGTAATGACCTGACTAGATCATAAAGGAACAATTGTCCAGACAGAGGATTGAGTTACGAATTGACGGTTTATTAGCAACTTTACACAGGCTACTGTTTGGCCTCAGCTCACCCCAAATAGATGAAAGATACCCCACAAGCCAATCGGGACCTTCTCTTGTGAAGCCCAGACGTAAGAGAGAGAACAAAGGCTAAACCTTAACTTCCAATGCCCCGCCCCCTCCACGCCACTCCGCCAACCACCAGGATGCCCGGCATCAGAACATCCCAGGCATTCCTGTGATTGGCAGATAGCAGGTTGATTGGCATGTCGGACCCCGCGAACACTGGGAACTGGTAAGTACAACACAACCACCTACTAGCCGAACACATAACACACAGCTGTCTGTGCGGGTCGCTACAGTAGTTGTACTATCTGTGCCAGGCTATAAATGACACACCTGTCTGTCCAGGAGGGAGGAGAGTAGAGCAGGACCAAGAGGTGTTCTGTACCTGTCTGTCCAGGAGGGAGGAGAGTAGAGCAGGACCAACAGGTGTTCTGTACCTGTCTGTCCAGGAGGGGGGACAAGGCCTGGTGGACCTGGAGAGCAGGGTGGCAGAGGTCTGACTCAATGAGGTGCAGAGAGACTACTGAACCTACTGTCTCTCTCTGTCTGTCAATTCAATTCAATTCAAGGGCTTTATTGACATGGGAAACATGTGTTAACATTGCCAAAGCAAGTGGGGTAGATAATATATGAAGTGAAATAAACAATAAAAATTAACAGTAAACATCACACATAGAGAAGTTTCAAAACAATAAAGACATTACAAATGTCATATTATATATATATATATATATACAGTGTTTTAACAATGTACAAATGGTTAAAGGACACAAGATAAAATAAATTAGCATAAATATGGGTTGTATTAACAATGGTGTGTGTTCTTCACTGGTGGCCCTTTTCTCGTGGCAACAGGTCACAAATCTTGCTGCTGTGATGGCACACTGTGGAATTTCACCCAGTAGATATGGGAGTTTTTCAAAGTTGGATTTGTTTTTGAATTCTTTGTGGATCTGTGTAATCTGAGGGAAATATGTCTCTCTAATATGGTCAAACATTGGGCAGGAGGTTAGGAAGTGCAGCTCAGTTTCCACCTCATTTTGTGGGCAGTGAGCACATAGCCTGTCTTCTCGAGAGCCATGTCTGCCTACGGCGGCCTTTCTCAATAGCAAGGCTATGCTCACTGAGTCTGTACATAGTCAAAGCTTTCCTTAATTCCTCTCTCTCTCTCTCTCTCTCTCTCTCTCTCTCTCTCTCTCTCTTCAGCTCTCTGCACAGTCAGCAGTGGAGGACAGTGATCAGATCTTTACTGAGCTGATCCGCTCCATTGAGAGAAGGAGCTCTGAGGTGAGGGAGCTGATCAGAGCCCAAGAGAAGGCTCAAGTGAGTCAAGCTGAAGGACTCCTGGAGCAACTGAAGCAGGAGATAGCTGAGCTGAGGAAGAGAAGCACTGAGCTGGAGCAGCTCTCACACACAGAGGATCACATCCATTTCCTCCAGGTAACTATAAACTGTCTTGTTACATGTGATATGAAATGAACTTAATGTAAAACTATTCATCTCAATCGTTATGTTGTCCTGTCTGTCTCTGTCACGTAGAGTAGGCCAGATGGCTAAACTGGATAACCTAACCTCTATAAAAATAAAAAGATGGCGGAACCGCAAAAGTTCTTCTGTGCAAAGGTGTTTATTTACAAGTGATTCCGGAACAGAAAATAACAGTACTGCCATCAACGTCTACCTTATGGGACAGCTTAACAACAATGCTGCCCCGTCCACAGCTCAATCCAAAAAATCCCCCTTAGAGACTGGAGAGAGGCTCCTTTTGTAGGGCTAGCCCCTCCCCTCAGAACAATTAACCCTAATTAATTAATCAATTAACAATACAAACCTACATTTTCCATGAACTAAACATACTAAAGGATATACATTGCAACACGGTTTTAAACAATATCACAACATAACATTTACAACATTACATCATTACTGACAATATCTTTCAATATGCCCATATGCATTAATGAGCCATTTGGGACAGGCACTATAAAGCAAACCCAATTCCCTTAGCTCGGGTCCTTTTCCAGCATACCCAGAAGCTACAGAGATGGAGAGAGAGGAACAGAACAAACAAACAATGCGCTCATCCACAACATTGATAAGTATAATAATTATTGTATCTCTCAAATATGAACATTGACAAGTGTGAAATGCATGCACCAAGACAGAAGTTAAATTGTGTGTCGACCCACATTGTTAACTTATGGTATAATGGCGCAGGGAGGAGTGATGAATATGTGTGTGCGTTAAAGAACCAAATGCTGCCCGCGGCCAGTGACGGACTTCTATGTCACAGTCTCTCTGTCCCTGTCTCTCCCTCTTTGTCTGTACTTCCCTCTCTGTCTGTACTTCCCTCTCTGTCTGTACTTCCCTCTCTGTCTGTCCTTCCCTCTCTGTCTGTACTTCCCTCTCTGTCTGTACTTCCCTCTCTGTCTGTACTTCCCTCTCTGTCTGTACTTCCCTCTCTGTCTGTACTTCCCTCTCTGTCTGTACTTCCCTCTCTGTCTGTACTTCCCTCTCTGTCTGTACTTCCCTCTCTCTCTCTGTCCGTCCCTCTCTCTCTCTGTCCGTCCCTCTCTCTCTGTCCGTCCCTCTCTCTCTCTCTGTCCGTCCTCTCTCTCTCTCTGTCCGTCCCTCTCTCTCTCACTGTCCGTCCCTCTCTCTCTCTCTGTCCGTCCCTCTCTCTCTCTCACTGTCCGTCCCTCTCTCTCTCTCACTGTCCGTCCCTCTCTCTCTCTCACTGTCCGTCCCTCTCTCTCTCTCTGTCCGTCCCTCTCTCTCTCTCTCTCTCCCTCTCTCTCTCTCGTCCCTCCTCTCTCTCTCTCACTGTCCGTCCCTCTCTCTCTCTCTCTGTCCGTCCCTCTCTCTCTCTCACTGTCCGTCCCTCTCTCTCTCTCACTGTCCGTCCCTCTCTCTCTCTCTGTCCGTCCCTCTCTCTCTCACTGTCCGTCCCTCTCTCTCTCTCACTGTCCGTCCCTCTCTCTCTCTCACTGTCCGTCCCTCTCTCTCTCTCACTGTCCGTCCCTCTCTCTCTCTCACTGTCCGTCCCTCTCTCTCTCTCTCTCTCCCCCTCTCTCTCTCTCTCTCTCTCTCTATCCCTCTCTCTCTCTCTGTCTATCCCTCTCTCTGTCTCTCTCCGTCTCTGTCCGTCCCTGTCTCTCTGTCCGTCCCTCTCTGTCCGTCTGTCCCCATCTCTCTCTGTCCCTCTCTCTCTCTGTTCTTCCCTCTCTCTCTCTGTTCTTCCCTCTCTCTGTCTCTGTCCGTCCCTCTCTCTCTCTCTGTCCCTCTCTCTCTCTGTCCTCCCTCTCTCTCTCTGTCTCTCCCTCTCTGTCTGTCCCTCTCTCTCTGTCTATCCCTCTCTCTCTGTCTCGTCTCTGTCCCCCTGTCTCTCTGTCCGTCCCTCTCTCTCTGTCCGTCTGTCCCCATCTCTCTCTGTCCCTCTCTCTCTCTCTGTTCTTCCCTCTCTCTCTCTGTTCTTCCCTCTCTCTCTCTCTGTCTCTGTCTGTCCCTCTCTCTCTCTCTGTCCCTCTCTCTCTCTGTCCGTCCCTCTCTCTCTCTGTCCGTCCCTCTCTCTCTCTCTCTCTCTCTCTCTCTCTCTCTCTCTTCTCTCTTTGTCCGTCCCTCTCTCTCTGTCCGACCCCCTCTCTCTCAATTCAATTTTAAATTCAAGGGCTTTATTGGCATGGGAAACATGTGTTAACATTGCCAAAGCAAGTGAGGTAGATAATATATAAAGTGAATATATAAGGTGAAATAAACAATACAAATTAACAGTAAACATCACACATACAGAAGTTTCAAAACAATAAAGACATTACAAATGTCATATTATATATATATATATACACACAGTGTTTTAACAATGTACAAATGGTAAAGGACAGAAGATAAAATAAATAAGCATAAATATGGGGGGTATTTACAATGGTGTGTGTTCTTCACTGGTTGCCCTTTTCTTGTGGCACCAGGTCA
>NW_024607113.1:0-17897 GCF_018296145.1 Oncorhynchus tshawytscha | reverse complement strand
TATTAAAGTGATTCATGTTCCATTATTAAAGTGATTCATGTTCCATTATTAAAGTGATTCCATTATTAAAGTGATTCATGTTCCATTATTAAAGTGATTCATGTTCCATTATTAAAGTGATTCATGTTCCATTATTAAAGTGATTCATGTTCCATTATTAAAGTGATTCATGTTCCATTATTAAAGTGATTCATGTTCCATTATTAAAGTGATTCCCATTATTAAAGTGATTCATGTTCCATTATTAAAGTGATTCATGTTCCATTATTAAAGTGATTCATGTTCCATTATTAAAGTGATTCATGTTCCATTATTAAAGTGATTCATGTTCCATTATTAAAGTGATTCATGTTCCATTATTAAAGTGATTCATGTTCCATTATTAAAGTTATTCCATTATTAAAGTGATTCACGTTCCATTATTAAAGTGATTCATGTTCCATTATTAAAGTGATTCACGTTCCATTATTAAAGTGATTCATGTTCCATTATTAAAGTGACTAGAGTTCCATTATTAAAGTGACTAGAGTTCCATTATTAAAGTGACTAGAGTTCCATTATTAAAGTGATTCATGTTCCATTATTAAAGTGATTCATGTTCCATTATTAAAGTGACTAGAGTTCCATTATTAAAGTGACTAGAGTTCCATTATTAAAGTGATTCATGTTCCATTATTAAAGTGATTCATGTTCCATTATTAAAGTGACTAGAGTTCCATTATTAAAGTGACTAGAGTTCCATTATTAAAGTGATTCATGTTCCATTATTAAAGTGGCCAGTGATTCCATGTCTGTGTATATAGTGCAGCAGCCTCTAACGTGCAGTTGAATTGGCATAAAAAAGCTACCACCCGGTGTAAGAGTATAACTTAAAGGTTATTGTCTTCTCCTCTGCCTGTCCTAATGCAGAGGACATCAGTTTGGAACAGTATGTAGTTACTGTGTTTTGTAGAATGTGTTATAAAATAAATGATTACTAAGGTGAATCTTTGGTTATTGTACATCTCCTCATCTCAGTCGTGTCTCTATGAAACATGTGGCTTTAATAACTAACCCGTCTAAAGATTCCCAGCATAAAGATCACCTTTACCACTAAGACCTAAAGTCCACCTGTAGACAATGCCCTATATAGTGCACTACTTTAGACCACAGCCCTATATAGTGCACTACTTTAGACCACAGCCCTATATAGTGCACTACTTTAGACCACAGCCCTATATAGTGCACTACTTTAGACCACAGCACTATATAGTGCACTACTTTAGACCACAATCATATGTAGTGCACTACTTTAGACCACAGCACTATATAGTGCACTACTTTAGACCACAATCATATATAGTGCACTACTTTAGACCACAGCACTATATAGTGCACTACTTTCGACCACAGTCATATATAGTGCACTACTTTAGACCACAGCACTATATAGTGCACTACTTTAGACCACAGGCCTATATAGTGCACTACTTTTCACCACAGCCCTATGGCCCCTGATCAAAAGTAGGGTACTATTTATGAAATACAATGCCATTTGGGACACAAACATGATGTGCAGACAGGGCCCTCCGCTTTGAGGATAAAACAGTGCCACCAACGCGGCCGCTACCAAGGACTGTGTGCTCTCCTTCTCTGTGGCCGACTTGAGTAAGACATTTCAGCATGTTAAACCTCGACAAGCTAGCTGGAGTGTTTATGGACAGCGAGTCAGAAGTGTCCGTTTCCTAGCACCGACTAGCACTTGAATGCTGTATAATGATGGCTTCATATTCTCCTGGGACACTAGAACATTTGAAGTCGTAACTCCGATATGATTGTGTTTAAGTTATTTTCAAGTTGGAACAATTAATTAACCAATATATTGCCAACAACATTTTCTCTGTTTCCCACTTGTAATTCCAAATTTGAGGTTCATTCAAGGCGGCAGGGTAGCCTAGTGGTTATAGTGACTAGTAGCCGAAAGGTTGCAAGTTCGAATCCCCGAGCTGTCGTTCTGTCCCTGAACAGGCTGTTAAACCACTGCTCCTAGGCCGTCATTGAAAATAAGAATTTGTTCCTAATTGGCTTGCCTAGTAAAATAAAGCTAATCGTCACAGACAACAATTCTATTAGTTGACTGAACGGACACGTAGCAGGATACTGAAACTCAGTACGCAATGGTCGGGAATGCGTTTTGGGGCTGGACACACCGCGAACCAGCCCCTACTTTTGTCGATCACACAAACTAATGCCACGTTCACGTGCAATCGGAGTTATCGGAAATTCCTAGTTCCGACTGGGAAGTTTCACTTGAATAACCCTCAAAATTGGAATTACAAGTGGGAAACAGAGAAAATGTTGTTGGCAATCTATTGGTTTATTAATTGTTCCAACTTGAAAATAACTTGAACACAATCATGTCGGAGTTACGACTTCAAATGTTCTAGTGTCCCAGGAGAATATGAAGCCACATAATACAGCAGTCAAGTGCTAGTCGGTGCTAGGAAACGGACACTTCTGACTCGCTAACATGATTGACACCGTAATAATCGTAATGATACGGCCTTGTAAGAGCCATAAGTGTCAACCAACATAATTCATTATTTTACATGAACCTGTTTAACTTGTATTAAATGCATTATGAAGAACATTGTGTGATTTAGGCTCCACGAAATATGAAATGCGTTATGAAGAATATCGTGTACTGTTGCCTTCACGAAAAAAAGGGTCTTTCTGACTACAAGTGCACCAGTATCCCAAAGTATTTAACGAAATCAAGCATAGAAAACAGCAGTGGTATTAATACAATTTTTTTCCCACGGATTAAGTCGCACATAAATTTGTGTCTTTTCTCAGAAATTCTGATCAGAATGTCTGCTCAGAAAAATCAAAACAGTATATATAGCAATACAATCACCATTTATAAAACGGGATTAAATAAATACAACATTAAGGTATATTCATAACGTTCAATAATGCAGAAAAATGTATATAGGCTATCGTGTTTAAAATATTGTCTTTTCTCAAGAATTGAGCCACAAAAAAACGCACGAAATCTGCTGAAACACATTATGTAAATGCACGAATTGAATGTGAGATTGTGTTGTCAAATTGGCCTGAACCGGTTTTGAGTGACCATTTACAATTGATTTACAATCAATTTACAGAATAATAGCAAACCACTCAAGGCAATTGGGCACACATCAATTCACGGGAGACGGCCAGGGTTGGGTCACTAACCTTGATTTACAGAACAGTGATGATTAATGGCCCATCTCAGGGTCCTAGACTCATATGGTCATTGGAGCCTAAACAACAATGGTTTGATGATTGTCCATCTGTGGAGCATTCTAGAAGGACTGGGCTGATCCAGAAAGCTGGTTGTGTGTCTTGTGCTGCCCTACTTAGTTTGTTCATTTGGGAGTAAAAGATTGCCCGTTGACAACATTGAAACGGCGTCTGTTTCCTTACATCAGTGTTTCCCAACTCCAGTCCCCCAACAGCACATATTGTTGTTGTAGCCCCGGACAAACTCAGCTGATTCAACTCATTGAGGGCTTGATGATTATCTGCCACCACATCATAGTCTACAAAACTAGTCAGCCTGTTCCAAACGACTTCTAAGATAAATATCCACTCCTAAACCCTCTTAAATTGTCCGCGTACAGTATGTTAGAGACGCTAAAGGAAGTCGCCAACACAACAGCCTGAACAGTCTCTTCAGCGCGTCTCTAGCTCCGGTCCCACCCATCTCGCAACAACAAGTATCCTAAATGGTTTCAAATATACTTAAGTATCTAAAGTAAATGTAATTGCTAAGATATACTTAGGTATCAAAAGTAAAAAGTAAAGCAAACCAGATGGCATCTTTTTGTTGTTCTTTATTAACTCACAGAAAGCCAGGAACACGCGACAAGCATTTCGCTACAGTCGCATTAACATCTGCTACCCATTTGTATGTGACAAATACAATTTGATTTGACACTCCAATACTCAGACATCATTTACAAACGAAGCATGTGTTTAGTGAGTCGGCCAGATCAGATGCAGTAGGGATGTTCTCTTGATAAGTGTGTGAATTACACAACTGTCGTGTCCCGATAAGCATTCAAAATGTGAAGAATAGTTTTGGGTATCAGGGAAAATCTACGGAGTAAAAAGTACATCATTTTCTTTCGGAATGTAGTGAAGTAAAAACCTTCATTTAATTGGGGATGTCAATTAAGAACAAATTCGTATTTACAATGACAGCCAAACCCGGACGACGCTGGGCCAATTGTGCAATACCCTATGGGAATCCCAATCACGACCGGTTGAGATAGAGCCTGGATTCGAACCAAGGTGTCTGTAGTGACGCTTCAAGCGCCTTAGACCGCTGCGCCGCTCGTAAGCCCAAGTAAAGTACAGATACCCCAAAAACTACTTAATACTTAAGTAGTACTTTCAAGTATTTCACGAAAGTACTTTACTTTAAAATAAATGATCAATAAGGTGAATCTTTGGTTGTTGTACATCTCCTCATGTCAGTCGTGTCCCTATGAAACAGTGTATGATGCTTAGATTGGAGAGGAAGGCCCATCAAATGGTTGAAGCATCCAAATCATGCCACTGCAAGCGATACCAGAGCGCCAAGTCTAGGTCCAAAAGGCTCCTTAACAGCTCCGACACCCGAGTCATAAGACTGCTGAACAATTAATCACGTGGCCACCCGGACTATTTACAGTCACACACCCTCCGCCCTTTGTGTTTACACTTCTGCTACTCGCTGTTTATTATCAATGCATAGACACTTCACCCCTACCTACATGTACAAATGACCTTGACTAACCTGTACCCCCGCACATTGACTCGGTACCGGTACCCCCTGTATATAGCCTCATTTATTGTTATTGTATTCTGTTACTTTTTATTTGATTGTTTCTTTTATTTAGTAAATATTTTCTTAACTATATTTCTTAAACTGCCTATTCAGTTAAGGGCTTGTAAGTAATTAAATCACGGTAAGATCTACCTACACCTGTTGTATTTGGCGCATGTGACGAATAAAATGTGATGAAATTTGATTGGCTGTATACGACTTTAATGTTAAATCTAATCTCACTTTACAGAACCTTATGTTTAAATAGTATGTTTGTTTATTATGATACATGTCTTCTATAATAATAACAATAATATCTGCATTGGCTACTCCTGTGTGTCTTAATTATCAGCGAGGTGTCCCTAAAAAGTTGTCCCTGTCTGCACATCATGTTGGTGTCCCACTTGGCATTGTATTTCTTAAATAGTGCCCTAATCTTTTTAGACTGGTTAGTTATAAAAGTTAAAAAAACAAACAAAAAACCACACCTCTAGATCTATTAAAAAACAAGTATAACACTAAAATAGTAGCTAGCACGGTAAATTACAATGACACAAAAGTAGCTCTGCACACCACGTCATAAAACAGAAGTTGTCTTGATGTCAATAGCAATGTTCTTATAATGGTTATTTTAGGCCCGTAGACCTGCAGATGTACAGTTAGATTAGAGCATGTCGTTTTAAAGTCAGGAAAACAAGTCTCAAAACAAGACAACACTTCCGTTTTTTCCTCCCCAAAGTAGCAGGGAGAAACCTGGATAAACGTCTAATTCTGCAGTGAGGGTTTGTTGATAAGGGCAGTTTATTCGTCGACACAGTATTAGAGGTTGGGAGGTTTTACAAAATCTCACACCAACATGTAAAGACGCAGTTAGTTTGGTCACAGACAGACAGAGACATTTACACTTTAAAATCAAAAACCACACGTTATAAATACGTAGAAATAAGTGAGAGAAAAAAATTAAACCACACGAGAAAAAGTAAAGTAAAACAAATCACACGATAAACAGGCTATGACACAGTCTACAAACTAGTCAGGCTATGACACAGTCTACAAACTAGTCAGGCTATGACACAGTCTACAAACTAGTCAGGCTATTACACAGTCTACAAACTAGTCAGGCTATTACACAGTCTACAAACTTGTCAGGCGCTTCTCTCGCTCTGGTCCTACCCATCTCGCAACAACAAGTTGACTATGTTAGTAGGTCTAGAGGGTAGCGCAGTAACGGCCTGGACCAGAGCTAGCGCTTCTATGACTTGACATAGACCGAGCTGTAGGTGGTTTCCACCCGGGGGCAGAAGCGCTTGAGCCCCGGTGGCCCCGCAGAGAGGACAGTCTATGATTTGGATGACTGGAGTATTCAACCATTTGTTTGGCCTGCATCTCTAATCTAAGTAGCATACACGTTGAAAAGTAAAACAAAACCAAAAAACAAACAAACAAGAAACCACACCTCTAGATCTATTAAAAAACAAGTATAACACTAAAATAGTAGCTAGCACGGCAAATTACAATGACACAAAAGTAGCTCTGCACACCACGTCATAAAACAGAAGTTGTCTTGATGTCAATAGCAATGTTCTTATAATGGTTATTTTAGGCCCGTAGACCTGCAGATGTACAGTTAGATTAGAGCATGTCGTTTTAAAAGTCAGGAAAACAAGTCTCAAAACAAGACAACACTTCCGTTTTTCCTCCCCGAAGTAGCAGGGAGAAACGTTGAGTTTTGCCCGTTGTGTTTGCAGAAGCTGCAGGACTGGCGCTCCTTCCGGTGGCTTCTTTCTCTCCCTCTGGACCCGGGTGCCCACAGAGGGTCTGGAGGCTGCTGTAGGGGTCTTGGGACCCTTGCTGCTGCTCGGATGTAAAGGAGCGTCTTTACACAAGGGAACAATTTTGGAATCCAGGTTTTTTTTCCCTCCCCAAAGTAGCAGGGAGAAACGTGGATATACGTCTAATTCTGCAGTGAGAGTTTGTTGATAAGGGCGGTTTATTCGTCCGACACGGTATCAGAGGTTGGGAGGTTTTACAAAATCTCACAGCAACATATAAATACGTAGTTAGTTTGGTCACAGACAGACAGAGACATTTACACTTTAAAGTTAAACCAGAAAACTCAAACCCAACATGTGTTGTAAAGAACAAGTGCACGGGCATGCATATAATGAAAAACCACACGTCATAAATACATTGAAATAAGTGAAAAAAGTTGAAAACACACGAGAAAAAGTTAATAAATAAATAAATCAAATCACACGATAAACAGGCTATGACACATTCTACAAACTAGTCAGGCTATTACACAGTCTACAAACTAGTCAGGCTATTCCAAACGACGTCTAAACTAAATATTCACACCTAAATCCTCTTACAATTGTCCGCATACAGTGCGCTAGAGACGATCAAAGAAAGTCTGCAAAACAACAGCCTGAAGTCTCTCCAGCGCTTCTCTAGCTCTGGTCCCACCCATCTCGCAACAACAAGTTGACCATGTTAGTAGGTCTAGAGGGTAGCGCAGTAATGGCCTGGACCAGAGTTAGCGCTTCTATCACTTGACATAGACAGAGTTGTAGGTGGTTTCCACCCGGGGACAGAAGCGCTTGGTGTGGGCTTGAGCCCCGGTGGCCCCGCAGAGAGGACAGGCATACTGCCGCAGGTACGGGCACACCACGGCCCCATCCTGGTCCTTTAGACTGTGGGACCCAAACACAGATTCAGACTCCCCGTTGTGTTTGCAGAAGCTGCAGGACAGGCGCTCAGGTGATGGCGCTCCCTCCGGCATCTTGGAGCGGGTCGCCTTCTTTCTCTCCCTCTGGACCCGGGTCCCCACGGAGGGTCTGGACGCTGCTGTAGAAGTCGTGGGACCCTCGCTGCTGCTCGGATGTAAAGGAGCGGCTTTACGCAAGGGGACACTTTTGGAATTTTCGTGCCGTAGAGGTGGTGTCGCCACCGGTGCTATCGGTGACAGCAAGGCTCGCGACGGGAACTGTTCAAATTCCACCATGGTCGCGCATATACTGGAGTGATGACCGTCAACAGTTGACGGTTCTGATGTGAAGTTCCCTAACTTCATCTCCCGCACTGCGTCCGCTAGCTTCATGTAGTCCCGCCACGGTTGGAAACTCTTATTTTCGGACTCCATTTTCGGTAGGTGTTGGAGTTGATAACTAAACGATGCCATGGTTCAATGAATTGAGAACTAAACTGAGTGCAAGTTGGACAATACGCACGTTTTGACCTGTCCGCGTTTTGGAAAGCAGCCAATCAAATGGTGTTGTGCGGAGGCGGTGGGAGGTGACAACAGCCAATCAAATGGTTTCAAACGGACAACTGCGAAATTGGTCATTTTAGAAGATCAACTATTTGGGATACAATTTTACACCTCAACAATATTAAAAAACTTCAAATATAACTAATCTATTCTAGGGTCTAAATTGATAGGACTTAGATTATAATTCTTAGTTATAAGAAGATGTTTTATAATAGCCTATTTTAATAAAATATCACTTAGCTGCTGCTTCACCACTTTCTCCGAGTGATGACATTTGACCTAATGAACTTTAGAAGTCAGCCTGATCCGCCCCACAGATCTCTGAGCTCTGATTGGCTAGATGGCTGTCTGCTCAGATGGACTCATAAAATACAGTAGAATAGAATACAGTATATACATATGATATGAGTAAAGCAGTATGTAAACATGATTAAAGTGACTCGTGTTCCATTATTAAAGTGGCCAGTGATTCATGTCTGTGTATATAGTGCAGCAGTCTCTAAGGTGCAGGGTTGAGTAACCGGGTGGTAGCTTTATTGGCATAAAAAAAAGGTACCACCCGGTTTAAGGGTATAACTTAAGGGTTATTGTCTTCTCCTTTGCCTTTCCTAATGCTGGTCTATAATACCATTTTAGGGTTCTTGTCTTCTCCTCTGCCTTTCCTAATGCTGGTCTATAATACCATTTAAGGGTTCTTGTCTTCTCCTCTGCCTTTCCTAATGCTGGTCTATAATACCATTTAAGGGTTATTGTCCACTCCCAGGTGCGCTGGTCCCAGGTGCGCTCGGGTGATGGCACCTCCTCCGGCGTGTTTCTCCCACTCTGGTCCCAGGTGCGCTCGGGTGATAGCACCTCCTCCGGCGTGTTTCTCCCACTCTGGTCCCAGGTGCCAGCGGGGGATCTGGGCGGTGCTGTAGGGGGCTCGGGACCCTCGGTGCTGCTCGGCGATAAAGGAGCGTCTTCGAACAAGAGGACGATTTCGGAATCCAGGGGTTCCATTTCGTGCCATAGGGGTGGTGTCGCCACGGGTGTTATCGGTAACAGCAAGGCTCGCGGCGGAAACTCTTCAAATTCCACCATGGTCGACCATATCCCGGAGTCATGACCCTCAACGGTTGACGGTTCTGGGGTGAACCTGCCTAACTGCATCTCACGCACTAGGTCAGCTAACTTCAGGTAGTCACGCCACGGTTCGAAACTCTTGTTTTCGGACTCCATGTAAGGCGGTAGGTCTTGGAGTTGACAAATCATAGCGTTCATACTCCCGCTTGTATTTTTAGTGTCTGATAACGATCAGAATGTACCAGAATAAAGAACGTTGGGTCTGAACTGACAACTCAACTGAAGGCAAATTTGACAACGGTCACCTTTTCACCTGTCCGTGTTTTGTTTACCAGCCAACCACATGACGTTGTGCGGAGTCCGTGGAACCTGACAACAGCCAATCAAATGGTTTCAAACTGACAACTGCTGAATTGGTCATTTTAGAAGATCAACTATTTGGGATACAATTTTACACCTCAACAATATTAAAAACGTCAAATATAACTGTTTAATCTATTCTAGGGTCTAAATTGATAGGACTTCTAATTCTTAGTTATAGGAAGCTGTTTGATAATAGCCTATTTTAACAAGAAAATATCAGTAAAATTACCGTTAAAATTCAAAACTGCTTTTTACATTTTTTTAAATATTATTTTATTTAATCTTTATTTAACCAGATTGGCCAGTTGAGAACAAGTTCTCATTTACAACTGTGACCTGGCCAAGATAAAGCAAAGCAGTGCGACACAAACAGCAACACAGAGTTACACATGGAATAAACAAGCGTACAGTCAATAACACAATAGAAAAAAGTCTATAGACAGTGAACTTCCTTGCTGTTTACTATGCTTCGACGTCCTTGCTGTTCACTACTACCAAAACGATTTTATAACACAATGGAAATGACAAAGGATCAACAACTTAAACAGACAATATTATAAAACATACAATGGAAAATACATAAACAGGCATCCTACTGAAATGACCCGTCCAGGCTGGGACGGGGACGGGAGTTGGGGTAATCGGGGTTTGGAGAGAGGGATGGGGGACGGAGGGGAATACCGGGATCAGAGGAATGGGGAGATGGAGGAATTTAGTTACAGTCAAATAAATACACACGCAACAATCTACACAAAAGTCCTTCTGTTATCATATAAGATCAATGATTACCTCAATCACCAATAACGATTTTCCCTTTTGGGCTGATTAATAAAGTCACGTTAAAATCAATCGAATTGAAGAAAGATGACAAAGAGGGAAGGATTTAAACAGTTTAGTAACTAGGTCTGCGTGATAAATGACACCACATTCCCATCCAAAGTATCAAGCCAGATGTGAACTGAAAGTATGTGAAGTTATATGGGCCCAACGTTATAATAATAATGCAGGTCTATATATCACATTTTATTTTTATTTACAAATATTTAGCAGATGTTATTGTGGGTGTAGCGAAATGCTTGTGTTCCTGGCTCCAACAGTGCAGTAGTATCTAACTATTCACAACAATACACACAAGTCTAAAAGTATGAAATTATGAAATATATAAATATTAGGCATTGACTTACATACAGTAGAATATTATTTTTTATTTTTTTAAACTAGGCAAGTCAGTTAAGAACCAATTCTTATTTTCAATGACGGCCTAGGAACAGTGGGTTAACTGCCTGTTCAGGGGCATAAACGTCAGATTTGTACCTTGTCAGCTCTAACCACTAGGCTGCGCTGTATAGTTATACATGAGATGAGTAAAGCAGCATGAAAACATTATTAAAGTGATTCATGTTCCATTATTAAAGTGATTCATGTTCCATTATTAAAGTGATTCATGTTCCATTATTAAAGTGATTCATGTTCCATTATTAAAGTGATTCATGTTCCATTATTAAAGTGATTCATGTTCCATTATTAAAGTGATTCATGTTCCATTATTAAAGTGATTCATGTTCCATTATTAAAGTGATTCATGTTCCATTATTAAAGTGACTAGAGTTCCATTATTAAAGTGACTAGAGTTCCATTATTAAAGTGACTAGAGTTCCATTATTAAAGTGATTCATGTTCCATTATTAAAGTGATTCACGTTCCATTATTAAAGTGATTCATGTTCCATTATTAAAGTGACTAGAGTTCCATTATTAAAGTGACTAGAGTTCCATTATTAAAGTGACTAGAGTTCCATTATTAAAGTGACTAGAGTTCCATTATTAAAGTGATTCATGTTCCATTATTAAAGTGACTATTATTAAAGAGTTCCATTATTAAAGTGACTAGAGTTCCATTATTAAAGTGATTATTAAAGTGATTCATGTTCCATTATTAAAGTGATTCATGTTCCATTATTAAAGTGATTCATGTTCCATTATTAAAGTGATTTCATGTTCCATTATTAAAGTGATTCATGTTCCATTATTAAAGTGATTCATGTTCCATTATTAAAGTGACTCCATTATTAAAGTGACTAGAGTTCCATTATTAAAGTGATGTTCCATTATTAAAGTGATTCATGTTCCATTATTAAAGTGACTAGAGTTCCATTATTAAAGTGACTAGAGTTCCATTATTAAAGTTCCATTATTAAAGTGATTCATGTTCCATTATTAAAGTGATTCATGTTCCATTATTAAAGTGATTCATGTTCCATTATTAAAGTGATTCATGTTCCATTATTAAAGTGATTCATGTTCCATTATTAAAGTGACTTTCCAATTAAAAGTGACTAGAGTTCCATTATTAAAGTGATTCATGTTCCATTATTAAAGTGATTCATGTTCCATTATTAAAGTGATTCATGTTCCATTATTAAAGTGATTCATGTTTCCATTATTAAAGTGACTAGAGTTCCATTATTAAAGTGATTAGAGTTCCATTATTAAAGTGATTCATGTTCCATTATTAAAGTGACTCCATTATTAAAGTGATTCATGTTCCATTATTAAAGTGATTCTGTTCCATTATTAAAGTGACTAGAGTTCCATTATTAAAGTGATTCATGTTCCATTATTAAAGTGATTCATGTTCCATTATTAAAGTGATTCATGTTCCATTATTAAAGTGATTCATGTTCCATTATTAAAGTGATTCATGTTCCATTATTAAAGTGACTAGAGTTCCATTATTAAAGTGATTCATGTTCCATTATTAAAGTGACTAGAGTTCCATTATTAAAGTGATTCATGTTCCATTATTAAAGTGATTCATGTTCCATTATTAAAGTGATTCATGTTCCATTATTAAAGTGATTCATGTTCCATTATTAAAGTGATTCATGTTCCATTATTAAAGTGATTCATGTTCCATTATTAAAGTGATTCATGTTCCATTATTAAAGTGACTAGAGTTCCATTATTAAAGTGACTAGAGTTCCATTATTAAAGTGACTAGAGTTCCATTATTAAAGTGACTAGAGTTCCATTATTAAAGTGATTCATGTTCCATTATTAAAGTGATTCATGTTCCATTATTAAAGTGACTAGAGTTCCATTATTAAAGTGACTAGAGTTCCATTATTAAAGTGACTAGAGTTCCATTATTAAAGTGACTAGAGTTCCATTATTAAAGTGACTAGAGTTCCATTATTAAAGTGATTCATGTTCCATTATTAAAGTGATTCATGTTCCATTATTAAAGTGATTCATGTTCCATTATTAAAGTGACTAGAGTTCCATTATTAAAGTGACTAGAGTTCCATTATTAAAGTGATTCATGTTCGATTATTAAAGTGACTAGAGTTCCATTATTAAAGTGATTCATGTTCGATTATTAAAGTGACTAGAGTTCCATTATTAAAGTGATTCATGTTCCATTATTAAAGTGATTCATGTTCCATTATTAAAGTGATAGAGTTCCATTATTAAAGTGATTCATGTTCCATTATTAAAGTGACTAGAGTTCCATTATTAAAGTGACTCAGTTCCATTATTAAAGTGATTCTAGAGTTCCATTATTAAAGTGATTCATGTTCCATTATTAAAGTGATTCATGTTCCATTATTAAAGTGACTAGAGTTCCATTATTAAAGTGACTAGAGTTCCATTATTAAAGTGATTCATGTTCCATTATTAAAGTGACTAGAGTTCCATTATTAAAGTGACTAGAGTTCCATTATTAAAGTGACTAGAGTTCCATTATTAAAGTGACTAGAGTTCCATTATTAAAGTGATTCATGTTCCATTATTAAAGTGATTCATGTTCCATTATTAAAGTGATTCATGTTCCATTATTAAAGTGATTCATGTTCCATTATTAAAGTGATTCATGTTCCATTATTAAAGTGACTAGAGTTCCATTATTAAAGTGACTAGAGTTCCATTATTAAAGTGACTCATGTTCCATTATTAAAGTGATTCATGTTCCATTATTAAAGTGACTAGAGTTCCATTATTAAAGTGACTAGAGTTCCATTATTAAAGTGATTCATGTTCCATTATTAAAGTGATTCATGTTCCATTATTAAAGTGATTCATGTTCCATTATTAAAGTGATTCATGTTCCATTATTAAAGTGACTAGAGTTCCATTATTAAAGTGACTAGAGTTCCATTATTAAAGTGATTCATGTTCCATTATTAAAGTGACTAGAGTTCCATTATTAAAGTGATTAAAGATTCATGTTCCATTATTAAAGTGACTCATGTTCCATTATTAAAGTGACTAGAGTTCCATTATTAAAGTGACTAGAGTTCCATTATTAAAGTGATTCATGTTCCATTATTAAAGTGATTCATGTTCCATTATTAAAGTGATTCATGTTCCATTATTAAAGTGACTAGAGTTCCATTATTAAAGTGATTCATGTTCCATTATTAAAGTGACTCATGTTCCATTATTAAAGTGATTCATGTTCCATTATTAAAGTTCCATTATTAAAGTGACTAGAGTTCCATTATTAAAGTGACTAGAGTTCCATTATTAAAGTGATTCATGTTCCATTATTAAAGTGATTCATGTTCCATTATTAAAGTGATTCATGTTCCATTATTAAAGTGATTCATGTTCCATTATTAAAGTGATTCATGTTCCATTATTAAAGTGATTCATGTTCCATTATTAAAGTGATTCATGTTCCATTATTAAAGTTCCATTATTAAAGTGATTTCCATTTCATGTTCCATTATTAAAGTGATTCATGTTCCATTATTAAAGTGACTAGAGTTCCATTATTAAAGTGACTAGAGTTCCATTATTAAAGTGATTCATGTTCCATTATTAAAGTGATTCATGTTCCATTATTAAAGTGACTAGAGTTCCATTATTAAAGTGATTCAAGTGATTTCCATTATTAAAGTGATTCCATTATTAAAGTGATTCATGTTCCATTATTAAAGTGACTCAGTTCCATTATTAAAGTGATTTCCATTATTAAAGTTCCCATTATTAAAGTGATTCATGTTCCATTATTAAAGTGATCCATTATTAAAGTGATTGATGTTCCATTATTAAAGTGATTCATGTTCCATTATTAAAGTGATTCATGTTCCATTATTAAAGTGATTCATGTTCCATTATTAAAGTGATTCATGTTCCATTATTAAAGTGACTAGAGTTCCATTATTAAAGTGACTAGAGTTCCATTATTAAAGTGATTCATGTTCCATTATTAAAGTGACTAGAGTTCCATTATTAAAGTGACTAGAGTTCCATTATTAAAGTGACTAGAGTTCCATTATTAAAGTGACTAGAGTTCCATTATTAAAGTGATTTCCATTATTAAAGTTCCATTATTAAAGTGATTCATTATTAAAGTTCCATTATTAAAGTGATTCATGTTCCATTATTAAAGTGATTCATGTTCCATTATTAAAGTGACTAGAGTTCCATTATTAAAGTGAAGTTAGAGTTCCATTATTAAAGTGATTCATGTTCCATTATTAAAGTGATTCATGTTCCATTATTAAAGTGACTAGAGTTCCATTATTAAAGTTATTAAAGATTCATGTTCCATTATTAAAGTGATTCATGTTCCATTATTAAAGTCCCATTATTAAAGTGATTCATGTTCCATTATTAAAGTGATTCAGTTCCATTATTAAAGTGATTCATGTTCCATTATTAAAGTGACTAGAGTTCCATTATTAAAGTGATTAGAGTTCCATTATTAAAGTGATTCATGTTCCATTATTAAAGTGATTCATGTTCCATTATTAAAGTGATTTCCATTATTAAAGTTCCATTATTAAAGTGATTCATGTTCCATTATTAAAGTGATTCATGTTCCATTATTAAAGTGATTCATGTTCCATTATTAAAGTGACTAGAGTTCCATTATTAAAGTTCCATTATTAAAGACTAGAGTTCCATTATTAAAGTGACTAGAGTTCCATTATTAAAGTGATTCATGTTCCATTATTAAAGTGATTCACGTTCCATTATTAAAGTGATTCATGTTCCATTATTAAAGTGACTAGAGTTCCATTATTAAAGTGACTAGAGTTCCATTATTAAAGTGACTAGAGTTCCATTATTAAAGTGACTAGTTCCATTATTAAAGTGACTAGAGTTCCATTATTAAAGTGACTAGAGTTCCATTATTAAAGTGATTCAGTTCCATTATTAAAGTGACTATTCCATTAAAAGTGATTCATGTTCCATTATTAAAGTGATTCATGTTCCATTATTAAAGTTCCCATTATTAAAGTGATTCATGTTCCATTATTAAAGTGATTCATGTTCCATTATTAAAGTGACTAGAGTTCCATTATTAAAGTGACTAGAGTTCCATTATTAAAGTGATTCATGTTCCATTATTAAAGTGACTAGAGTTCCATTATTAAAGTGACTAGAGTTCCATTATTAAAGTGATTCATGTTCCATTATTAAAGTGATTCATGTTCCATTATTAAAGTGACTAGAGTTCCATTATTAAAGTGATTCATGTTCCATTATTAAAGTGATTCATGTTCCATTATTAAAGTGATTCATGTTCCATTATTAAAGTGATTCATGTTCCATTATTAAAGTGACTAGAGTTCCATTATTAAAGTGAAGAGTTCCATTATTAAAGTGACTCGAGTTCCATTATTAAAGTGATTCATGTTCCATTATTAAAGTGATTCACGTTCCATTATTAAAGTGATTCATGTTCCATTATTAAAGTGACTAGAGTTCCATTATTAAAGTGACTAGAGTTCCATTATTAAAGTGACTAGAGTTCCATTATTAAAGTGATTCATGTTCCATTATTAAAGTGACTAGAGTTCCATTATTAAAGTGACTAGAGTTCCATTATTAAAGTGACTAGAGTTCCATTATTAAAGTGATTCATGTTCCATTATTAAAGTGATTCATGTTCCATTATTAAAGTGATTCATGTTCCATTATTAAAGTGATTCATGTTCCATTATTAAAGTGATTCATGTTCCATTATTAAAGTGACTCAGTTCCATTATTAAAGTGATTCATGTTCCATTATTAAAGTGATTCATGTTCCATTATTAAAGTGACTAGTTCCATTATTAAAGTGATTCATGATTATTAAAGTGACTAGAGTTCCATTATTAAAGTGACTAGAGTTCCATTATTAAAGTGACTAGAGTTCCATTATTAAAGTGATTCATGTTCCATTATTAAAGTGATTCATGTTCCATTATTAAAGTGATTCATGTTCCATTATTAAAGTGATTCATGTTCCATTATTAAAGTGACTAGAGTTCCATTATTAAAGTGATTCATGTTCCATTATTAAAGTGACTAGAGTTCCATTATTAAAGTGACTAGAGTTCCATTATTAAAGTGATTCATGTTCCATTATTAAAGTGATTCATGTTCCATTATTAAAGTGACTAGAGTTCCATTATTAAAGTGACTGAGTTCCATTATTAAAGTTCATGTTCCATTATTGAAAGTTCCATTATTAAAGATTCATGTTCCATTATTAAAGTGATTCATGTTCCATTATTAAAGTGATTCATGTTCCATTATTAAAGTGACTAGAGTTCCATTATTAAAGTGATTCATGTTCCATTATTAAAGTGATTCATGTTCCATTATTAAAGTGATTCATGTTCCATTATTAAAGTGATTCATGTTCCATTATTAAAGTGATTAATGTTCCATTATTAAAGTGATTCATGTTCCATTATTAAAGTGATTCATGTTCCATTATTAAAGTGATTCATGTTCCATTATTAAAGTGACTCAAGTTCCATTATTAAAGTGATTAAATTATTAAAGTGATTCATGTCTCCATTATTAAAGTCCATTATTAAAGTGATTTCCATGTTCCATTATTAAAGTGATTCCATGTTCCATTATTAAAGTGATTCAGTTCCATTATTAAAGTGATTCATGTTCCATTATTAAAGTGATTCATGTTCCATTATTAAAGTGATTCATGTTCCATTATTAAAGTGATTATTAAAGTGATTCATGTTCCATTATTAAAGTGATTCATGTTCCATTATTAAAGTGACTAGAGTTCCATTATTAAAGTGATTCATGTTCCATTATTAAAGTTCCCATTATTAAAGTTTCCATTAAAAGTGATTAGATGTTCCATTATTAAAGTGACTAGAGTTCCATTATTAAAGTGACTAGAGTTCCATTATTAAAGTGATTCATGTTCCATTATTAAAGTGATTCATGTTCCATTATTAAAGTGACTAGAGTTCCATTATTAAAGTGATTCATGTTCCATTATTAAAGTGATTCATGTTCCATTATTAAAGTGATTCATGTTCCATTATTAAAGTGACTAGAGTTCCATTATTAAAGTGACTAGAGTTCCATTATTAAAGTGATTCATGTTCCA
>NW_024607112.1:0-17895 GCF_018296145.1 Oncorhynchus tshawytscha | reverse complement strand
TCCATGTTGCAACTTACTGAAAACAGTTTGGCAGTGTTTTCATAACATCTCGAATAAACATAACAAAAACATTTTTTATCCAGAGTGCATCAAACTTGAATTAGAGCTTGTTTATGGAAAAGTGCTTATTTCTGTATTTCCATGTTGCAACTTGCTGAAAACTATCTACAATGTTCAGTTCATCTCAAATAGACAGCACAGCTAAAATTGGACATCCAGAGTGCAACAAACATGATTTAGAGCTTGTTTATGGAAAAGTGCTTATTTCTGTATTTCCATGTTGCAACTTACTGAAAACAGTTTGGCACAATGTTTTCATCATCAAATAAACATAAGCTAAAAAACATTTTTTATCCAGAGTGCATCAAACTTGATTTAGAGCTTGTTTATGGAAAAGTGCTTATTTCTGTATTTCCATGTTGCAACTTACTGAAAACAGTTTGGCAGTGTTTTTTAGAGCATGGAAAAGTGCATCTCGTTGCAATAAACATAACAAAAAAAAATTTTTTTTATCCAGAGTGCATCAAACTTGAATTAGAGCTTGTTTATGGAAAAGTGCTTATTTCTGTATTTCCATGTTGCAACTTGCTGAAAACTATCTACAATGTTCAGTTCATCTCAAATAGACAGCACAGCTAAAATTGGACATCCAGAGTGCAACAAACATGATTTAGAGCTTGTTTATGGAAAAGTGCTTATTTCTGTATTTCCATGTTGCAACTTACTGAAAACAGTTTGGCAGTGTTTTCATAACATCTCGAATAAACATAACAAAAACATTTTTTTTATCCAGAGTGCATCAAACTTGAATTAGAGCTTGTTTATGGAAAAGTGCTTATTTCTGTATTTCCATGTTGCAACTTGCTGAAAACTATCTACAATGTTCAGTTCATCTCAAATAGACAGCACAGCTAAAATTGGACATCCAGAGTGCAACAAACATGATTTAGAGCTTGTTTATGGAAAAGTGCTTATTTCTGTATTTCCATGTTGCAACTTACTGAAAACAGTTTGGCAGTGTTTTCATAACATCTCGAATAAACATAACAAAAACATTTTTTTTATCCAGAGTGCATCAAACTTGAATTAGAGCTTGTTTATGGAAAAGTGCTTATTTCTGTATTTCCATGTTGCAACTTGCTGAAAACTGTCTACAATGTTCATTTCATCTCAAATAGACAGCACAGCTAAAATTGGACATCCAGAGTGCAACAAACATGATTTAGAGCTTGTTTATGGAAAAGTGCTTATTTCTGTATTTCCATGTTGCAACTTGCTGAAAACTATCTACAATGTTCAGTTCATCTCAAATAGACAGCACAGCTAAAATTGGACATCCAGAGTGCAACAAAACATGATTTAGAGCTTGTTTATGGAAAAGTGCTTATTTCTGTATTTCCATGTTGCAACTTGCTGAAAACTGTCCACAATGTTCATTTCATCTCAAATAGACAGCACAGCTAAAATTGGACATCCAGAGTGCAACAAACATGATTTAGAGCTTGTTTATGGAAAAGTGCTTATTTCTGTATTTCCATGTTGCAACTTGCTGAAAACTATCTACAATGTTCAGTTCATCTCAAATAGACAGCACAGCTAAAATTGGACATCCAGAGTGCAACAAACATGATTTAGAGCTTGTTTATGGAAAAGTGCTTATTTCTGTATTTCCATGTTGCAACTTACTGAAAACAGTTTGGCAGTGTTTTCATAACATCTCGAATAAACATAACAAAAACATTTTTTTTATCCAGAGTGCATCAAACTTGAATTAGAGCTTGTTTATGGAAAAGTGCTTATTTCTGTATTTCCATGTTGCAACTTGCTGAAAACTGTCTACAATGTTCATTTCATCTCAAATAGACAGCACAGCTAAAATTGGACATCCAGAGTGCAACAAACATGATTTAGAGCTTGTTTATGGAAAAGTGCTTATTTCTGTATTTCCATGTTGCAACTTACTGAAAACAGTTTGGCAGTGTTTTCATAACATCTCGAATAAACATAACAAAAACATTTTTTTTATCCAGAGTGCATCAAACTTGAATTAGAGCTTGTTTATGGAAAAGTGCTTATTTCTGTATTTCCATGTTGCAACTTGCTGAAAACTATCTACAATGTTCAGTTCATCTCAAATAAACAGCACAGCTAAAATTGGACATCCAGAGTGCAACAAACATGATTTAGAGCTTGTTTATGGAAAAGTGCTTATTTCTGCATTTCAATGTTGCAACTTACTGAAAACAGTTTGCAGTGTTTTCATAACATCTCGAATAAACATAACAAAAACATTTTTTTATCCAGAGTGCATCAAACTTGAATTAGAGCTTGTTTATGGAAAAGTGCTTATTTCTGTATTTCCATGTTGCAACTTGCTGAAAACTATCTACAATGTTCATTTCATCTCAAATAGACAGCACAGCTAAAATTGGACATCCAGAGTGCAACAAACATGATTTAGAGCTTGTTTATGGAAAAGTGCTTATTTCTGTATTTCCATGTTGCAACTTGCTGAAAACTATCTACAATGTTCAGTTCATCTCAAATAGACAGCACAGCAAAAATTGACATCCAGAGTGCATCAAACATGATTTAGAGCTTGTTTATGGAAAAGTGCTTATTTCTGTATTTCCATGTTGCAACTTGCTGAAAACTATCTACAATGTTCAGTTCATCTCAAATAGACAGCACAGCTAAAATTGGACATCCAGAGTGCAACAAACATGATTTAGAGCTTGTTTATGGAAAAGTGCTTATTTCTGTATTTCCATGTTGCAACTTACTGAAAACAGTTTGGCAGTGTTTTCATAACATCTCGAATAAACATAACAAAAACATTTTTTTTATCCAGAGTGCATCAAACTTGAATTAGAGCTTGTTTATGGAAAAGTGCTTATTTCTGTATTTCCATGTTGCAACTTGCTGAAAACTATCTACAATGTTCATTTCATCTCAAATAGACAGCACAGCTAAAATTGGACATCCAGAGTGCAACAAACATGATTTAGAGCTTGTTTATGGAAAAGTGCTTATTTCTGTATTTCCATGTTGCAACTTGCTGAAAACTATCTACAATGTTCAGTTCATCTCAAATAGACAGCACAGCTAAAATTGGACATCCAGAGTGCAACAAACATGATTTAGAGCTTGTTTATGGAAAAGTGCTTATTTCTGTATTTCCATGTTGCAACTTACTGAAAACAGTTTGCAGTGTTTTCATAACATCTCGAATAAAGATAACAAAAACATTTTTTTATCCAGAGTGCATCAAACTTGAATTAGAGCTTGTTTATGGAAAAGTGCTTATTTCTGTATTTCCATGTTGCAACTTACTGAAAACAGTTTGGCAGTGTTTTCATAACATCTCAAATAAACATAACAAAAACATTTTTTTATCCAGAGTGCATCAAACTTGAATTAGAGCTTGTTTATGGAAAAGTGCTTATTTCTGTATTTCCATGTTGCAACTTGCTGAAAACTGTCTACAATGTTCATTTCATCTCAAATAGACAGCACAGCTAAAATTGGACATCCATTTTTTTTATCCAGAGTGCATCAAACATGATTTAGAGCTTGTTTATGGAAAAGTGCTTATTTCTGTATTTCCATGTTGCAACTTGCTGAAAACTATCTACAATGTTCAGTTCATCTCAAATAAACAGCACAGCTAAAATTGGACATCCAGAGTGCAACAAACATGATTTAGAGCTTGTTTATGGAAAAGTGCTTATTTCTGTATTTCCATGTTGCAACTTACTGAAAACAGTTTGCAGTGTTTTCATAACATCTCGAATAAACATAACAAAAACATTTTTTTATCCAGAGTGCATCAAACTTGAATTAGAGCTTGTTTATGGAAAAGTGCTTATTTCTGTATTTCCATGTTGCAACTTGCTGAAAACTATCTACAATGTTCATTCATCTCAAATAGACAGCACAGCTAAAATTGGACATCCAGAGTGCAACAAACATGATTTAGAGCTTGTTTATGGAAAAGTGCTTATTTCTGTATTTCCATGTTGCAACTTGCTGAAAACTATCTACAATGTTCAGTTCATTCATCTCAAATAGACAGCACAGCTAAAATTGGACATCCAGAGTGCAACAAACATGATTTAGAGCTTGTTTATGGAAAAGTGCTTATTTCTGTATTTCCATGTTGCAACTTGCTGAAAACTATCTACAATGTTCAGTTCATCTCAAATAGACAGCACAGCTAAAATTGGACATCCAGAGTGCAACAAACATGATTTAGAGCTTGTTTATGGAAAAGTGCTTATTTCTGTATTTCCATGTTGCAACTTGCTGAAAACTATCTACAATGTTCAGTTCATCTCAAATAAACAGCACAGCTAAAATTGGACATCCAGAGTGCAACAAACATGATTTAGAGCTTGTTTATGGAAAAGTGCTTATTTCTGTATTTCCATGTTGCAACTTGCTGAAAACTATCTACAATGTTCAGTTCATCTCAAATAGACAGCACAGCTAAAATTGGACATCCAGAGTGCAACAAACATGATTTAGAGCTTGTTTATGGAAAAGTGCTTATTTCTGTATTTCCATGTTGCAACTTACTGAAAACAGTTTGGCAGTGTTTTCATAACATCTCGAATAAACATAACAAAAACATTTTTTTTATCCAGAGTGCATCAAACTTGAATTAGAGCTTGTTTATGGAAAAGTGCTTATTTCTGTATTTCCATGTTGCAACTTGCTGAAAACTATCTACAATGTTCAGTTCATCTCAAATAGACAGCACAGCTAAAATTGGACATCCAGAGTGCAACAAACATGATTTAGAGCTTGTTTATGGAAAAGTGCTTATTTCTGTATTTCCATGTTGCAACTTACTGAAAACAGTTTGGCAGTGTTTTCATAACATCTCGAATAAACATAACAAAAACATTTTTTTATCCAGAGTGCATCAAACTTGAATTAGAGCTTGTTTATGGAAAAGTGCTTATTTCTGTATTTCCATGTTGCAACTTGCTGAAAACTATCTACAATGTTCAGTTCATCTCAAATAGACAGCACAGCAAAATTGGACATCCAGAGTGCAACAAACATGATTTAGAGCTTGTTTATGGAAAAGTGCTTATTTCTGTATTTCCATGTTGCAACTTACTGAAAACAGTTTGCAGTGTTTTCATAACATCTCGAATAAACATAACAAAAACATTTTTTTATCCAGAGTGCATCAAACTTGAATTAGAGCTTGTTTATGGAAAAGTGCTTATTTCTGTATTTCCATGTTGCAACTTGCTGAAAACTATCTACAATGTTCAGTTCATCTCAAATAGACAGCACAGCTAAAATTGGACATCCAGAGTGCAACAAACATGATTTAGAGCTTGTTTATGGAAAAGTGCTTATTTCTGTATTTCCATGTTGCAACTTACTGAAAACAGTTTGGCAGTGTTTTCATAACATCTCAAATAAACATAACAAAAACATTTTTTTTTTTATCCAGAGTGCATCAAACTTGAATTAGAGCTTGTTTATGGAAAAGTGCTTATTTCTGTATTTCCATGTTGCATGTTGCACTTGCTGAAAACTATCTACAATGTTCAGTTCATCTCAAATAGACAGCACAGCTAAAATTGGACATCCAGAGTGCAACAAACATGATTTAGAGCTTGTTTATGGAAAAGTGCTTATTTCTGTATTTCCATGTTGCAACTTACTGAAAACAGTTTGGCAGTGTTTTCATAACATCTCGAATAAACATAACAAAAACATTTTTTTATCCAGAGTGCATCAAACTTGAATTAGAGCTTGTTTATGGAAAAGTGCTTATTTCTGTATTTCCATGTTGCAACTTGCTGAAAACTATCTACAATGTTCAGTTCATCTCAAATAGACAGCACAGCTAAAATTGGACATCCAGAGTGCAACAAACATGATTTAGAGCTTGTTTATGGAAAAGTGCTTATTTCTGTATTTCCATGTTGCAACTTGCTGAAAACTATCTACAATGTTCAGTTCATCTCAAATAGACAGCACAGCTAAAATTGGACATCCAGAGTGCAACAAACATGATTTAGAGCTTGTTTATGGAAAAGTGCTTATTTCTGTATTTCCATGTTGCAACTTGCTGAAAACTATCTACAATGTTCAGTTCATCTCAAATAAACAGCACAGCTAAAATTGGACATCCAGAGTGCAACAAACATGATTTAGAGCTTGTTTATGGAAAAGTGCTTATTTCTGTATTTCCATGTTGCAACTTGCTGAAAACTATCTACAATGTTCAGTTCATCTCAAATAGACAGCACAGCTAAAATTGGACATCCAGAGTGCAACAAACATGATTTAGAGCTTGTTTATGGAAAAGTGCTTATTTCTGTATTTCCATGTTGCAACTTACTGAAAACAGTTTGGCAGTGTTTTCATAACATCTCGAATAAACATAACAAAAACATTTTTTTATCCAGAGTGCATCAAACTTGAATTAGAGCTTGTTTATGGAAAAGTGCTTATTTCTGTATTTCCATGTTGCAACTTGCTGAAAACTATCTACAATGTTCAGTTCATCTAAAAATAGACAGCACAGCTAAAATTGGACATCCAGAGTGCATCAAACATGATTTAGAGCTTGTTTATGGAAAAGTGCTTATTTCTGTATTTCCATGTTGCAACTTACTGAAAACAGTTTGGCAGTGTTTTCATAACATCTCGAATAAACATAACAAAAACATTTTTTTTATCCAGAGTGCATCAAACTTGAATTAGAGCTTGTTTATGGAAAAGTGCTTATTTCTGTATTTCCATGTTGCAACTTGCTGAAAACTGTCTACAATGTTCAGTTCATCTCAAATAGACAGCACAGCTAAAATTGGACATCCAGAGTGCAACAAACATGATTTAGAGCTTGTTTATGGAAAAGTGCTTATTTCTGTATTTCCATGTTGCAACTTACTGAAAACAGTTTGGCAGTGTTTTCATAACATCTCGAATAAACATAACAAAAACATTTTTTTTATCCAGAGTGCATCAAACTTGAATTAGAGCTTGTTTATGGAAAAGTTATTTCTGTATTTCCATGTTGCAACTTGCTGAAAACTATCTACAATGTTCAGTTCATCTCAAATAGACAGCACAGCTAAAATTGGACATCCAGAGTGCAACAAACATGATTTAGAGCTTGTTTATGGAAAAGTGCTTATTTCTGTATTTCCATGTTGCAACTTGCTGAAAACTATCTACAATGTTCAGTTCATCTCAAATAGACAGCACAGCTAAAATTGGACATCCAGAGTGCAACAAACATGATTTAGAGCTTGTTTATGGAAAAGTGCTTATTTCTGTATTTCCATGTTGCAACTTACTGAAAACAGTTTGGCAGTGTTTTCATAACATCTCAAATAAACATAACAAAAACATTTTTTTATCCAGAGTGCATCAAACTTGAATTAGAGCTTGTTTATGGAAAAGTGCTTATTTCTGTATTTCCATGTTGCAACTTACTGAAAACAGTTTGGCAGTGTTTTCATAACATCTCAAATAAACATAACAAAAACATTTTTTTTTCCAGAGTGCATCCAGAGTGCATCAAACTGAATTAGAGCTTGTTTATGGAAAAGTGCTTATTTCTGTATTTCCATGTTGCAACTTGCTGAAAACTGTCTACAATGTTCATTTCATCTCAAATAGACAGCACAGCTAAAATTGGACATCCAGAGTGCAACAAACATGATTTAGAGCTTGTTTATGGAAAAGTGCTTATTTCTGTATTTCCATGTTGCAACTTGCTGAAAACTATCTACAATGTTCAGTTCATCTCAAATAGACAGCACAGCTAAAATTGGACATCCAGAGTGCAACAAACATGATTTAGAGCTTGTTTATGGAAAAGTGCTTATTTCTGTATTTCCATGTTGCAACTTACTGAAAACAGTTTGGCAGTGTTTTCATAACATCTCGAATAAACATAACAAAAACATTTTTTTTATCCAGAGTGCATCAAACTTGAATTAGAGCTTGTTTATGGAAAAGTGCTTATTTCTGTATTTCCATGTTGCAACTTGCTGAAAACTATCTACAATGTTCAGTTCATCTCAAATAGACAGCACAGCTAAAATTGGACATCCAGAGTGCAACAAACATGATTTAGAGCTTGTTTATGGAAAAGTGCTTATTTCTGTATTTCCATGTTGCAACTTGCTGAAAACTATCTACAATGTTCAGTTCATCTCAAATAAACAGCACAGCTAAAATTGGACATCCAGAGTGCAACAAACATGATTTAGAGCTTGTTTATGGAAAAGTGCTTATTTCTGTATTTCCATGTTGCAACTTGCTGAAAACTATCTACAATGTTCAGTTCATCTCAAATAGACAGCACAGCTAAAATTGGACATCCAGAGTGCAACAAACATGATTTAGAGCTTGTTTATGGAAAAGTGCTTATTTCTGTATTTCCATGTTGCAACTTACTGAAAACAGTTTGGCAGTGTTTTCATAACATCTCGAATAAACATAACAAAAACATTTTTTTATCCAGAGTGCATCAAACTTGAATTAGAGCTTGTTTATGGAAAAGTGCTTATTTCTGTATTTCCATGTTGCAACTTGCTGAAAACTATCTACAATGTTCAGTTCATCTCAAATAGACAGCACAGCTAAAATTGGACATCCAGAGTGCAACAAACATGATTTAGAGCTTGTTTATGGAAAAGTGCTTATTTCTGTATTTCCATGTTGCAACTTACTGAAAACAGTTTGGCAGTGTTTTCATAACATCTCGAATAAACATAACAAAAACATTTTTTTTATCCAGAGTGCATCAAACTTGAATTAGAGCTTGTTTATGGAAAAGTGCTTATTTCTGTATTTCCATGTTGCAACTTGCTGAAAACTATCTACAATGTTCAGTTCATCTCAAATAGACAGCACAGCTAAAATTGGACATCCAGAGTGCAACAAACATGATTTAGAGCTTGTTTATGGAAAAGTGCTTATTTCTGTATTTCCATGTTGCAACTTGCTGAAAACTATCTACAATGTTCAGTTCATCTCAAATAGACAGCACAGCTAAAATTGGACATCCAGAGTGCAACAAACATGATTTAGAGCTTGTTTATGGAAAAGTGCTTATTTCTGTATTTCCATGTTGCAACTTGCTGAAAACTATCTACAATGTTCAGTTCATCTCAAATAAACAGCACAGCTAAAATTGGACATCCAGAGTGCAACAAACATGATTTAGAGCTTGTTTATGGAAAAGTGCTTATTTCTGTATTTCCATGTTGCAACTTGCTGAAAACTATCTACAATGTTCAGTTCATCTCAAATAGACAGCACAGCTAAAATTGGACATCCAGAGTGCAACAAACATGATTTAGAGCTTGTTTATGGAAAAGTGCTTATTTCTGTATTTCCATGTTGCAACTTACTGAAAACAGTTTGGCAGTGTTTTCATAACATCTCGAATAAACATAACAAAAACATTTTTTTATCCAGAGTGCATCAAACTTGAATTAGAGCTTGTTTATGGAAAAGTGCTTATTTCTGTATTTCCATGTTGCAACTTGCTGAAAACTATCTACAATGTTCAGTTCATCTCAAATAGACAGCACAGCTAAAATTGGACATCCAGAGTGCAACAAACATGATTTAGAGCTTGTTTATGGAAAAGTGCTTATTTCTGTATTTCCATGTTGCAACTTACTGAAAACAGTTTGGCAGTGTTTTCATAACATCTCAAATAAACATAACAAAAACATTTTTTTTATCCAGAGTGCATCAAACTTGAATTAGAGCTTGTTTATGGAAAAGTGCTTATTTCTGTATTTCCATGTTGCAACTTGCTGAAAACTATCTACAATGTTCAGTTCATCTCAAATAGACAGCACAGCTAAAATTGGACATCCAGAGTGCAACAAACATGATTTAGAGCTTGTTTATGGAAAAGTGCTTATTTCTGTATTTCCATGTTGCAACTTACTGAAAACAGTTTGGCAGTGTTTTCATAACATCTCGAATAAACATAACAAAAACATTTTTTTTATCCAGAGTGCATCAAACTTGAATTAGAGCTTGTTTATGGAAAAGTGCTTATTTCTGTATTTCCATGTTGCAACTTGCTGAAAACTATCTACAATGTTCAGTTCATCTCAAATAGACAGCACAGCTAAAATTGGACATCCAGAGTGCAACAAACATGATTTAGAGCTTGTTTATGGAAAAGTGCTTATTTCTGTATTTCCATGTTGCAACTTGCTGAAAACTATCTACAATGTTCAGTTCATCTCAAATAGACAGCACAGCTAAAATTGGACATCCAGAGTGCAACAAACATGATTTAGAGCTTGTTTATGGAAAAGTGCTTATTTCTGTATTTCCATGTTGCAACTTGCTGAAAACTATCTACAATGTTCAGTTCATCTCAAATAAACAGCACAGCTAAAATTGGACATCCAGAGTGCAACAAACATGATTTAGAGCTTGTTTATGGAAAAGTGCTTATTTCTGTATTTCCATGTTGCAACTTGCTGAAAACTATCTACAATGTTCAGTTCATCTCAAATAGACAGCACAGCTAAAATTGGACATCCAGAGTGCAACAAACATGATTTAGAGCTTGTTTATGGAAAAGTGCTTATTTCTGTATTTCCATGTTGCAACTTACTGAAAACAGTTTGGCAGTGTTTTCATAACATCTCGAATAAACATAACAAAAACATTTTTTTATCCAGAGTGCATCAAACTTGAATTAGAGCTTGTTTATGGAAAAGTGCTTATTTCTGTATTTCCATGTTGCAACTTGCTGAAAACTATCTACAATGTTCAGTTCATCTCAAATAGACAGCACAGCTAAAATTGGACATCCAGAGTGCAACAAACATGATTTAGAGCTTGTTTATGGAAAAGTGCTTATTTCTGTATTTCCATGTTGCAACTTACTGAAAACTAGTTTGGCAGTGTTTTCATAACATCTCAAATAAACATAACAAAAACATTTTTTTGGATCCAGAGTGCATCAAACTTGAATTAGAGCTTGTTTATGGAAAAGTGCTTATTTCTGTATTCCATGTTGCAACTTACTGAAAACAGTTTGGCAGTGTTTTCATAACATCTCAAATAAACATAACAAAAACATTTTTTTATCCAGAGTGCATCAAACTTGAATTAGAGCTTGTTTATGGAAAAGTGCTTATTTCTGTATTTCCATGTTGCAACTTGCTGAAAACTATCTACAATGTTCAGTTCATCTCAAATAGACAGCACAGCTAAAATTGGACATCCAGAGTGCAACAAACATGATTTAGAGCTTGTTTATGGAAAAGTGCTTATTTCTGTATTTCCATGTTGCAACTTGCTGAAAACTATCTACAATGTTCAGTTCATCTCAAATAGACAGCACAGCTAAAAATTGGACATCCAGAGTGCAACAAACATGATTTAGAGCTTGTTTATGGAAAAGTGCTTATTTCTGTATTTCCATGTTGCAACTTGCTGAAAACTATCTACAATGTTCAGTTCATCTCAAATAAACAGCACAGCTAAAATTGGACATCCAGAGTGCAACAAACATGATTTAGAGCTTGTTTATGGAAAAGTGCTTATTTCTGTATTTCCATGTTGCAACTTGCTGAAAACTATCTACAATGTTCAGTTCATCTCAAATAGACAGCACAGCTAAAATTGGACATCCAGAGTGCAACAAACATGATTTAGAGCTTGTTTATGGAAAAGTGCTTATTTCTGTATTTCCATGTTGCAACTTACTGAAAACAGTTTGGCAGTGTTTTCATAACATCTCGAATAAACATAACAAAAACATTTTTTTTATCCAGAGTGCATCAAACTTGAATTAGAGCTTGTTTATGGAAAAGTGCTTATTTCTGTATTTCCATGTTGCAACTTGCTGAAAACTATCTACAATGTTCAGTTCATCTCAAATAAACAGCACAGCTAAAATTGGACATCCAGAGTGCAACAAACATGATTTAGAGCTTGTTTATGGAAAAGTGCTTATTTCTGTATTTCCATGTTGCAACTTACTGAAAACAGTTTGGCAGTGTTTTCATAACATCTCGAATAAACATAACAAAAACATTTTTTTTATCCAGAGTGCATCAAACTTGAATTAGAGCTTGTTTATGGAAAAGTGCTTATTTCTGTATTTCCATGTTGCAACTTGCTGAAAACTATCTACAATGTTCAGTTCATCTCAAATAGACAGCACAGCTAAAATTGGACATCCAGAGTGCAACAAACATGATTTAGAGCTTGTTTATGGAAAAGTGCTTATTTCTGTATTTCCATGTTGCAACTTACTGAAAACAGTTTGGCAGTGTTTTCATAACATCTCGAATAAACATAACAAAAACATTTTTTTATCCAGAGTGCATCAAACTTGAATTAGAGCTTGTTTATGGAAAAGTGCTTATTTCTGTATTTCCATGTTGCAACTTGCTGAAAACT
The DNA here is from genome assembly GCF_018296145.1 of Oncorhynchus tshawytscha. Classification (NCBI taxonomy): domain Eukaryota; kingdom Metazoa; phylum Chordata; class Actinopteri; order Salmoniformes; family Salmonidae; genus Oncorhynchus; species Oncorhynchus tshawytscha. The sequence continues at coordinate 5,463 of NW_024607112.1, read as the reverse complement.
ATCTACAATGTTCAGTTCATCTCAAATAGACAGCACAGCTAAAATTGGACATCCAGAGTGCAACAAACATGATTTAGAGCTTGTTTATGGAAAAGTGCTTATTTCTGTATTTCCATGTTGCAACTTATTTCTGTATTTCCATGTTGCAACTTGCTGAAAACTATCTACAATGTTCAGTTCATCTCAAATAGACAGCACAGCTAAAATTGGACATCCAGAGTGCAACAAACATGATTTAGAGCTTGTTTATGGAAAAGTGCTTATTTCTGTATTTCCATGTTGCAACTTACTGAAAACAGTTTGCAGTGTTTTCATAACATCTCGAATAAACATAACAAAAACATTTTTTTTATCCAGAGTGCATCAAACTTGAATTAGAGCTTGTTTATGGAAAAGTGCTTATTTCTGTATTTCCATGTTGCAACTTACTGAAAACAGTTTGCAGTGTTTTCATAACATCTCGAATAAACATAACAAAAACATTTTTTTTATCCAGAGTGCATCAAACTTGAATTAGAGCTTGTTTATGGAAAAGTGCTTATTTCTGTATTTCCATGTTGCAACTTGCTGAAAACTGTCTACAATGTTCATTTCATCTCAAATAGACAGCACAGCTAAAATTGGACATCCAGAGTGCAACAAACATGATTTAGAGCTTGTTTATGGAAAAGTGCTTATTTCTGTATTTCCATGTTGCAACTTGCTGAAAACTATCTACAATGTTCAGTTCATCTCAAATAGACAGCACAGCTCAAATTGGACATCCAGAGTGCAACAAACATGATTTAGAGCTTGTTTATGGAAAAGTGCTTATTTCTGTATTTCCATGTTGCAACTTACTGAAAACAGTTTGGCAGTGTTTTCATAACATCTCGAATAAACATAACAAAAACATTTTTTTTTTATCCAGAGTGCATCAAACTTGAATTAGAGCTTGTTTATGGAAAAGTGCTTATTTCTGTATTTCCATGTTGCAACTTGCTGAAAACTATCTACAATGTTCAGTTCATCTCAAATAGACAGCACAGCTAAAATTGGACATCCAGAGTGCAACAAACATGATTTAGAGCTTGTTTATGGAAAAGTGCTTATTTCTGTATTTCCATGTTGCAACTTGCTGAAAACTATCTACAATGTTCAGTTCATCTCAAATAAACAGCACAGCTAAAATTGGACATCCAGAGTGCAACAAACATGATTTAGAGCTTGTTTATGGAAAAGTGCTTATTTCTGTATTTCCATGTTGCAACTTGCTGAAAACTATCTACAATGTTCAGTTCATCTCAAATAGACAGCACAGCTAAAATTGGACATCCAGAGTGCAACAAACATGATTTAGAGCTTGTTTATGGAAAAGTGCTTATTTCTGTATTTCCATGTTGCAACTTACTGAAAACAGTTTGGCAGTGTTTTCATAACATCTCGAATAAACATAACAAAAACATTTTTTTTATCCAGAGTGCATCAAACTTGAATTAGAGCTTGTTTATGGAAAAGTGCTTATTTCTGTATTTCCATGTTGCAACTTGCTGAAAACTATCTACAATGTTCAGTTCATCTCAAATAGACAGCACAGCTAAAATTGGACATCCAGAGTGCAACAAACATGATTTAGAGCTTGTTTATGGAAAAGTGCTTATTTCTGTATTTCCATGTTGCAACTTACTGAAAACAGTTTGGCAGTGTTTTCATAACATCTCGAATAAACATAACAAAAACATTTTTTTTATCCAGAGTGCATCAAACTTGAATTAGAGCTTGTTTATGGAAAAGTGCTTATTTCTGTATTTCCATGTTGCAACTTGCTGAAAACTATCTACAATGTTCAGTTCATCTCAAATAGACAGCACAGCTAAAATTGGACATCCAGAGTGCAACAAACATGATTTAGAGCTTGTTTATGGAAAAGTGCTTATTTCTGTATTTCCATGTTGCAACTTGCTGAAAACTATCTACAATGTTCAGTTCATCTCAAATAGACAGCACAGCTAAAATTGGACATCCAGAGTGCAACAAACATGATTTAGAGCTTGTTTATGGAAAAGTGCTTATTTCTGTATTTCCATGTTGCAACTTGCTGAAAACTATCTACAATGTTCAGTTCATCTCATAAACAGCACAGCTAAAATTGGACATCCAGAGTGCAACAAACATGATTTAGAGCTTGTTTATGGAAAAGTGCTTATTTCTGTATTTCCATGTTGCAACTTGCTGAAAACTATCTACAATGTTCAGTTCATCTCAAATAGACAGCACAGCTAAAATTGGACATCCAGAGTGCAACAAACATGATTTAGAGCTTGTTTATGGAAAAGTGCTTATTTCTGTATTTCCATGTTGCAACTTACTGAAAACAGTTTGGCAGTGTTTTCATAACATCTCGAATAAACATAACAAAAACATTTTTTTTATCCAGAGTGCATCAAACTTGAATTAGAGCTTGTTTATGGAAAAGTGCTTATTTCTGTATTTCCATGTTGCAACTTGCTGAAAACTATCTACAATGTTCAGTTCATCTCAAATAGACAGCACAGCTAAAATTGGACATCAGAGTGCAACAAACATGATTTAGAGCTTGTTTATGGAAAAGTGCTTATTTCTATTTCTGTTTCCATGTTGCAACTTACTGAAAACAGTTTGGCAGTGTTTTCATAACATCTCGAATAAACATAACAAAAACATTTTTTTATCCAGAGTGCATCAAACTTGAATTAGAGCTTGTTTATGGAAAAGTGCTTATTTCTGTATTTCCATGTTGCAACTTGCTGAAAACTATCTACAATGTTCAGTTCATCTCAAATAGACAGCACAGCTAAAATTGGACATCCAGAGTGCAACAAACATGATTTAGAGCTTGTTTATGGAAAAGTGCTTATTTCTGTATTTCCATGTTGCAACTTACTGAAAACAGTTTGGCAGTGTTTTCATAACATCTCGAATAAACATAACAAAAACATTTTTTTTATCCAGAGTGCATCAAACTTGAATTAGAGCTTGTTTATGGAAAAGTGCTTATTTCTGTATTTCCATGTTGCAACTTGCTGAAAACTATCTACAATGTTCAGTTCATCTCAAATAGACAGCACAGCTAAAATTGGACATCCAGAGTGCAACAAACATGATTTAGAGCTTGTTTATGGAAAAGTGCTTATTTCTGTATTTCCATGTTGCAACTTGCTGAAAACTATCTACAATGTTCAGTTCATCTCAAATAGACAGCACAGCTAAAATTGGACATCCAGAGTGCAACAAACATGATTTAGAGCTTGTTTATGGAAAAGTGCTTATTTCTGTATTTCCATGTTGCAACTTGCTGAAAACTATCTACAATGTTCAGTTCATCTCAAATAAACAGCACAGCTAAAATTGGACATCCAGAGTGCAACAAACATGATTTAGAGCTTGTTTATGGAAAAGTGCTTATTTCTGTATTTCCATGTTGCAACTTGCTGAAAACTATCTACAATGTTCAGTTCATCTCAAATAGACAGCACAGCTAAAATTGGACATCCAGAGTGCAACAAACATGATTTAGAGCTTGTTTATGGAAAAGTGCTTATTTCTGTATTTCCATGTTGCAACTTACTGAAAACAGTTTGGCAGTGTTTTCATAACATCTCGAATAAACATAACAAAAACATTTTTTTTATCCAGAGTGCATCAAACTTGAATTAGAGCTTGTTTATGGAAAAGTGCTTATTTCTGTATTTCCATGTTGCAACTTGCTGAAAACTATCTACAATGTTCAGTTCATCTCAAATAGACAGCACAGCTAAAATTGGACATCCAGAGTGCAACAAACATGATTTAGAGCTTGTTTATGGAAAAGTGCTTATTTCTGTATTTCCATGTTGCAACTTACTGAAAACAGTTTGGCAGTGTTTTCATAACATCTCGAATAAACATAACAAAAACATTTTTTTTATCCAGAGTGCATCAAACTTGAATTAGAGCTTGTTTATGGAAAAGTGCTTATTTCTGTATTTCCATGTTGCAACTTACTGAAAACAGTTTGGCAGTGTTTTCATAACATCTCGAATAAACATAACAAAAACATTTTTTTATCCAGAGTGCATCAAACTTGAATTAGAGCTTGTTTATGGAAAAGTGCTTATTTCTGTATTTCCATGTTGCAACTTGCTGAAAACTAGTCTACAATGTTTTCATTCATCTCAAATAAACAGCACAGCTAAATTTTTTTTATCCAGAGTGCATCAAACATGATTTAGAGCTTGTTTATGGAAAAGTGCTTATTTCTGTATTTCCATGTTGCAACTTACTGAAAACTAGTTTACAATGTTTTCAGTTCATCTCAAATAAACATAACAAAAAATTTTTTTTATCCAGAGTGCATCAAACTTGATTTAGAGCTTGTTTATGGAAAAGTGCTTATTTCTGTATTTCCATGTTGCAACTTACTGAAAACAGTTTGGCAGTGTTTTCATAACATCTCAATAAACATAACAAAAACATTTTTTTATCCAGAGTGCATCAAACTTGAATTAGAGCTTGTTTATGGAAAAGTGCTTATTTCTGTATTTCCATGTTGCAACTTGCTGAAAACTATCTACAATGTTCAGTTCATCTCAAAAGACAGCACAGCTAAAATTGGACATCCAGAGTGCAACAAACATGATTTAGAGCTTGTTTATGGAAAAGTGCTTATTTCTGTATTTCCATGTTGCAACTTACTGAAAACTAGTTTGGCAGTGTTTTCATTCATCTCAAATAAACATAACAAAAAATTTTTTTTATCCAGAGTGCATCAAACTTGAATTAGAGCTTGTTTATGGAAAAGTGCTTATTTCTGTATTTCCATGTTGCAACTTACTGAAAACTAGTTTGGCAGTGTTTTCATCTCAAATAAACATAACAAAAATTTTTTTTTATCCAGAGTGCATCAAACTTGAATTAGAGCTTGTTTATGGAAAAGTGCTTATTTCTGTATTTCCATGTTGCAACTTGCTGAAAACTATCTACAATGTTCAGTTCATCTCAAATAGACAGCACAGCTAAAATTGGACATCAGAGTGCAACAAACATGATTTAGAGCTTGTTTATGGAAAAGTGCTTATTTCTGTATTTCCATGTTGCAACTTACTGAAAACAGTTTGGCAGTGTTTTCATAACATCTCGAATAAACATAACAAAAACATTTTTTTATCCAGAGTGCATCAAACTTGAATTAGAGCTTGTTTATGGAAAAGTGCTTATTTCTGTATTTCCATGTTGCAACTTGCTGAAAACTATCTACAATGTTCAGTTCATCTCAAATAGACAGCACAGCTAAAATTGGACATCCAGAGTGCAACAAACATGATTTAGAGCTTGTTTATGGAAAAGTGCTTATTTCTGTATTTCCATGTTGCAACTTACTGAAAACAGTTTGGCAGTGTTTTCATAACATCTCGAATAAACATAACAAAAACATTTTTTTTATCCAGAGTGCATCAAACTTGAATT
>NW_024607111.1:0-17870 GCF_018296145.1 Oncorhynchus tshawytscha | reverse complement strand
GAGAGAGCCCTGTGAGCCTAGCACCTAACCAAGCCATCTGAGCACTGCAGAGAGAGACTATATGAGCACTGCAGTGCACTGAGACAGAAGGAGAGAGAGCCCTGTGAGCCTAGCACCTAGCCTAGCCTGCAGAGAGAGACTATGAGAGCACTGCAGCCTGAGGAGCACTGCAGAGAGAGAGCCCTGTGAGTATAGCACCTAGCCTAGCCTGGCTATCTGAGCACTGCAGAGGAGAGAGACAGAAGAGAAAGACCTGTGAGCCTAGCACCTAGCCTAGCCCAGGCACTGCAGAGAGAGACAGAAGGAGAGAGAGCCCTGAGCCTAGCCTAACCAACCCTGTGCACTGCAGAGAGAGACAGAAGGAGAGAGAGCCCTGTGAGCCTAGCACCTAGCCTAGCTATCTGAGCACTGCAGAGAGAGACAGAAGCAGAGAAAGACTCAGAGCCTAGCACCCTGCCTAGCCTTGCTATATGAGCACTGCAGTGAGGGACAGAAGGAGAGCCCTGTGAGTCTAGCACCTAGCCTAGCCTAGCCCAGAGCACTGCAGAGAGCCTAGGACAGAAGAGAGAGACAGCCCTAGTGAGTCTACCAGCACCAGAGAGAGACAAAAGGAGAGAAAAACCTAGCCTAGCTATACCAGAGCACTGCAGAGAGAGACAGAAGGAGAGAGCCCTGTGAGCCTAGCACCTAACCAAGCTATCTGAGCACTGCAGAGAGAGACAGAAGGAGAGAAAGACCTGTGAGTCTAGCACCTAGCCTAGCCTGGCTATCTGAGCACTGCAGTGAGGCACAGAAGGAGAAGGAGCCCTGTGAGCCTAGCACCTAGCCTAGCCTAGCTATATGAGCACTGCAGAGAGAGACAGAAGGAGAGAAAAACCTGTAGCCTAGCTACCAGAGCACTCAAAAAGAGAGAAACTAGAGCCTAGCCTAGCTACAGAGCACTGCAGCAGAAGGAGAGAGAGCCCTGTGAGCCTAGCACCTAACCAAGCTATCTGAGCACTGCAGAGAGACAGAAGGAGAGAGAGCCCTGTGAGCCTAGCACCTAGCCTAGCTATCTGAGCACTGCAGAGAGACAGAAGGAGAGAAAGACCTGTGAGCCTAGCACCTAGCCTACCTAGTGAGGGACAGAAGGAGAGCCCTGTGAGTCTGCACCTGCCTACTGCTGCTGAGAGACAGAAGGAGAGAGCCCTAGCCTAGCACCTGCCAAGCCTAGCTATATGAGCACTGCAGAGAGAGAGAGCCCTGTGAGCCTAGCACCTAACCAAGCCTACTATCTGCAGACTGCAGAAGAAAGACCTGTGAGCCTAGCACCTAGCCTAGCTAGCTACCAGAGCACTGCAGAGAGAGACAGAAGGAGAGAGAGCCCTGTGAGCCTAGCACCTAACCAAGCTATCTGAGCACTGCAGAGAGAGACAGAAGGAGAGAGACTTGTGTGAGCCTAGCACCTAGCCTAGCTATATGAGCACTGCAGAGAGAGACAGAAGTCTAGCACCTAGCCCTAGCTGAGCCTAGCACCCTGTGGAGTCTAGCCCTAGCCTAGCTATCAGAGCACTGCAGAGAGGGACAGAAGGAGAGAGAGCCCTGTGAGCCTAGCACCTAACCAAGCTATCTGAGCACTGCAGAGAGAGACAGAAGGAGAGAGAGCCCTGTGAGCCTAGCACCTAGCCTAGCCTAGCTATCTGAGCACTGCAGAGAGAGACAGAAGGAGAGAGCCCTGTGTGTCTAGCACTAGCCTAGCTATCTGAGCACTGCAGAAGGAGAGAGAGCCCTGTGAGGCCTAGCACCTAGCCTAGCTATATGAGCACTGCAGAGAGAGACAGAAGGAGAGAAAGCCCTGTGAGCCTAGCACCTAACCAAGCTTAGCTATCTGAGCACTGCAGAGAGAGACAGAAGGAGAGAGAGCCCTGTGAGCATAGCACCTGGCCTAGCTATCTGAGCACTGCAGAGAGAGGAGCACCTAGCCTGCTATACACTGCAGAGACCCTGTGAGCCTAGCACCTAGCTAGCTATCAGAGCACTGCAGAGAGAGACAGAGGAGCGAAAAACCTGCCCTGTGAGCCTAGCACCTAGCCTAGCCTAGCTACCAGAGCACTGCAGAGAGACAGAAGGAGAGAAAGCCCTGTGAGCCTAGCACCTAGCCTAGCCTAGCTATATGAGCACTGCAGTGAGGGACAGAAGGAGAGAGAGCCCTGTGAGTCTAGCACCTAGCCTAGCCTAGCTATCAGAGCACTGCAGAGAGAGACAGAAGGAGAGAGCCCTGTGAGCCTAGCACCTAGCCTAGCCTAGCTATCTGAGCACTGCAGAGAGAGACAGAAGGAGAGAGCCCTGTGAGTCTAGCACCTAGCCTAGCTAGCTACCAGAGCACTGCAGAGAGAGACAGAAGGAGAGAGAGCCCTGTGAGCCTAGCACCTAGCCTAGCTATCTGAGCACTGCAGAGAGAGACAGAAGCAGAGAAAGCCCTGTGAGCCTAGCACCTAGCCTAGCCTAGCTATCTGAGCACTGCAGAGAGAGAGACAGAATGAGAGAGAGAGCCCTGTGAGTCTAGCACCTAGCCTAGCCTAGCTATCTGAGCACTGCAGAGAGAGACAGAATGAGAGAGAGCCCTGTGAGCCTAGCACCCTAGCCTAGCCTTGCTATATGAGCACTGCAGTGAGGCACAGAAGGAGAGCCCTGTGAGTCTAGCACCTAGCCTAGCCTAGCCTAGGTATCTGAGCACTGCAGAGAGAGACAGAAGGAGAGAAAAACCTGTGAGCCTAGCACCTAGCCTAGCCTAGCTATCAGAGCACTGCAGAGAGAGACAAAGGAGAGAAAAACCTGTGAGCCTAGCCTAGCTACCAGAGCACTGCAGAGAGAGACAGAAGGAGAGAGAGCCCTGTGAGCCTAGCACCTAACCAAGCTATCTGAGCACTGCAGAGAGAGACAGAAGGAGAGAGAGCCCTGTGAGCCTAGCACCTAGCCTAGCTATCTGAGCACTGCAGTGAGGACAGAAGGAGAGCCCTGTGAGTCCTAGCACCTAGCCTAGCCTAGCTATCTGAGCACTGCAGAGAGAGACAGAAGGAGAGAGAGCCCTGTGAGCCTAGCACCTAGCCTAGCCTAGCTATGAGCACTGCAGAGAGAGACAAAAGGAGAGAAAAACCTGTGAGCCTAGCACCTAGCCTAGCTATCAGAGCACTGCAGAGAGAGACAGAAGGAGAGAGAGCCCTGTGAGCCTAGCACCTAGCCTAGCCTAGCTATCTGAGCACTGCAGAGACAGAAGGAGAGAGAGCCCTGTGAGCCTAGCACCTAGCCTAGCCTAGCTATCTGAGCACTGCAGAGAGAGACAGAAGGAGAGAGAGCCCTGTGAGCCTAGCACCTAACCAAGCTATCTGAGCACTGCAGAGAGAGACAGAAGGAGAGAGAGAGCCCTGTGAGCCTAGCACCTAGCCTAGCTATCTGAGCACTGCAGAGAGAGACAGAAGGAGAGAGCCCTGTGAGCCTAGCACCTAGCCTAAGCTATCTGAGCACTGCAGAGAGAGACAGAAGGAGAGAGAGCCCTGTGAGCCTAGCACCTAGCCAAGCTATCTGAGCACTGCAGAGAGAGACAGAAGGAGAGAGAGCCACCTAGCTATATGAGCACTGCAGAGAAAGACCTGTGAGCCTAGCCTAGCACCTAGCCTAGCCTATCCAGAGCACTGCAGAGAGAGACAGAAGGAGAGAGAGCCCTGTGAGCCTAGCACCTAGCCTAGCCTATCTGAGCACTGCAGATAGACAGAGCCCTGTGAGCCTAGCACCTAGCCTAGCCTAGCTATATGAGCACTGCAGTGAGGCACAGAAGGAGAGCCCTGTGAGTCTAGCACCTAGCCTAGCCTAGCTATCTGAGCACTGCAGAGAGAGACAGAAGGAGAGAGAGCCCTGTGAGCCTAGCACCTAGCCTAGCCTTGCTATCTGAGCACTGCAGTGAGGCACAGAAGGAGAGCCCTGTGAGTCTAGCACCTAGCCTAGCCTAGCCTAGGTATCTGAGCACTGCAGAGAGAGACAGAAGGAGAGAAAGACCTGTGAGCCTAGCACCTAGCCTAGCCTAGCTACCAGAGCACTGCAGAGAGAGACAAAAGGAGAGAAAAACCTGTGAGCCTAGCCTAGCCCAGAGCACTGCAGAGAGAGACAGAAGGAGAGAGAGCCCTGTGAGCCTAGCACCTAACCAAGCTATCTGAGCACTGCAGAGAGAGACAGAAAGAGAGAGAGCCCTGTGAGCCTAGCACCTAGCCTAGCTATATGAGCACTGCAGTGAGACAGAAGGAGAGCCCTGTGAGTCTAGCACCTAGCCTAGCTATATGAGCACTGCAGTGAGGACAGAAGGAGAGCCCTGTGAGCCTAGCACCTAGCCTAACCTAGCTGTAGAGCACTGCAGAGAGACAGAAGGAGAGAAAGCCCTGTGAGCCTAGCACCTAGCCTAGCCTAGCTATCTGAGCACTGCAGAGAGAGAGAGCCCTGTGAGTATAGCACCTAGCCTAGCCTAGCTATCTGAGCACTGCAGAGAGAGACAGAAGGAGAGAAAGACCTGTGAGCCTAGCACCTAGCCTAGCCTAGCTACCAGAGCACTGCAGAGAGAGACAAAAGGAGAGAAAAACCTGTGAGCCTAGCCTAGCTACCAGAGCACTGCAGAGAGAAAGAGAAGGAGAGAGAGCCCTGTGAGCCTAGCACCTAACCAAGCTATCTGAGCACTGCAGAGAGAGACAAAGGAGAGAGCCCTGTGAGCCTAGCACCTAGCCTAGCTAGCTATGAGCACTGCAGTGAGGGACAGAAGGAGAGCCCTGTGAGTCTAGCACCTAGCCTAGCCTAGCCTAGCTATATGAGCACTGCAGTGAGGGACAGAAGGAGAGCCCTGTGAGTCTAGCACCTAGCCTAGCCTAGCTGTATGAGCACTGCAGAGAGAGACAGAAGGAGAGAAAGACCTGTGAGCCTAGCACCTAGCCTAGCCTAGCTACCAGAGCACTGCAGAGAGAGACAAAAGGAGAGAAAAACCTGTGAGCCTAGCACCTAGCTACCAGAGAGCACTGCAGAGAGAGACAGAAGGAGAGAGAGCCCTGTGAGCCTAGCACCTAACCAAGCTATCTGAGCACTGCAGAGAGAGACAAAAGCAGAGAGAGCCCTGTGAGCCTAGCACCTAGCCTAGCTATATGAGCACTGCAGTGAGGGACAGAAGGAGAGCCCTGTGAGTCTAGCACCTAGCCTAGCTATATGAGCACTGCAGTGAGGGACAGAAGGAGAGCCCTGTGAGTCTAGCACCTAGCCTAACCTAGCTGTATGAGCACTGCAGAGAGAGACAGAAGGAGAGAAAGCCCTGTGAGTCTAGCACCTAGCCTAGCCTAGCTATATGAGCACTGCAGTGAGGCACAGAAGGAGAGCCCTGTGAGTCTAGCACCTAGCCTAGCCTAGCTATCTGAGCACTGCAGAGAGAGACAGAAGGAGAGAAAGACCTGTGAGCCTAGCCTAGCTACCAGAGCACTGCAGAGAGAGACAGAAGGAGAGAAAGACCTGTGAGCCTAGCACCTAACCAAGCTATCTGAGCACTGCAGAGAGAGACAGAAGGAGAGAGAGCCCTGTGAGCCTAGCACCTAACCAAGCTATCTGAGCACTGCAGAGAGAGACAGAAGGAGAGAGAGCCCTGTGAGCCTAGCACCTAACCAAGCTATCTGAGCACTGCAGAGAGAGACAGAAGGAGAGAAAGACCTGCGAGCCTAGCACATAGCCTAGCTATCTGAGCACTGCAGAGAGGGACAGAAGGAAAGAGAGCCCTGTGATCCTAACACCAAACCAAGCTATCTGAGCACTGCAGAGAGAGACAGAAGGAGAGAGAGCCCTGTGAACCTAGCACCTAGCCTAGCCTAGCTATATGAGCACTGCAGAGAGAGAGAGCCCTGTGAGTCTAGCACCTAGCCTAGCCTAGCTATCTGAGCACTGCAGAGAGAGACAGAAGGAGAGAAAGACCTGTGAGCCTAGCACCTAGCCTAGCCACCAGAGCACTGCAGAGAGACAGAAGGAGAGAAAGACCTGTGAGCCTAGCACCTAGCCTAGCCCAGAGCACTGCAGAGAGAGACAGAAGGAGAGAGAGCCCTGTGAGCCTAGCACCTAGCCAAGCTATCTGAGCACTGCAGAGAGAGACAGAAGGAGAGAGCCCTGTGAGCCTAGCACCTAGCCTAGCCTAGCTATCTGAGCACTGCAGAGAGAGACAGAAGGAGAGAAAGACCCTGTGAGCCTAGCACCTAGCCTAGCCTAGCTACCAGAGCACTGCAGAGAGAGACAAAAAGGAGAGAAAAACCTGTGAGCCTAGCCTAGCTACCAGAGCACTGCAGAGAGAGACAGAAGGAGAGAGAGCCCTGTGAGCCTAGCACCTAGAGCTATCTGAGCACTGCAGAGAGAGACAAAAGAGAGGAGCCCTGTGAGCCTAGCACCTAGCCTAGCCACTGCAGTGAGGGACAGAAGGAGAGCCCTAGCACACCTAGCCTAGCCTAGCCTAGCTATATGAGCACTGCAGTGAGGGACAGAAGGAGAGCCCTGTGAGTCTAGCACCTAGCCTAACCTAGCTGTATGAGCACTGCAGAGAGAGACAGAAGGAGAGAGAGCCCTGTGAGTCTAGCACCTAGCCTAGCCTAGCTATATGAGCACTGCAGTGAGGCACAGAAGGAGAGCCCTGTGAGTCTAGCACCTAGCCTAGCCTAGCCTATCTGAGCACTGCAGAGAGAGACAGAAGGAGAGAAAGACCTGTGAGCCTAGCACCTAGCCTAGCCTAGCTACCAGAGCACTGCAGAGAGAGACAGAAGGAGAGAAAACCTGTGAGCCTAGCCTAGCCAACTATCAGAGCACTGCAGAGAGAGACAGAAGGAGAGAGAGCCCTGTGAGCCTAGCACCTAACCAAGCTATCTGAGCACTGCAGAGAGAGACAGAAGGAGAGAGAGCCCTGTGAGCCTAGCACCTAACCAAGCTATCTGAGCACTGCAGAGAGAGACAGAAGGAGAGCCCTGTGAGCCTAGCACCTAGCCTAGCTATCTGAGCACTGCAGAGAGAAGAGAGCCCTGTGAGTCTAGCACCTAGCCTAGCCTAGCTATCTGAGCACTGCAGAGAGAGACAGAAGGAGAGAAAGACCCTGTGAGCCTAGCACCTAGCCTAGCCACCAGAGCACTGCAGAGAGAGACTGTGAGCCTAACATCTAGCCTAAACTAGCTATCTGAGCACTGCAGAGAGAGACAGAAGGAGAGAGCCCTGTGAGCCTAGCACCTAACCAAGCTATCTGAGCACTGCAGAGAGAGACAGAAGGAGAGAGAGCCCTGTGAGCCTAACATCTAGCCTAGCCTAGCTATATGAGCACTGCAGAGGGACAGAAGGAGAGAGAGCCCGGTGTGTCTAGCACCTAGCCTAGCTATCTGAGCACTGCAGAGAGAAACAGAAGCAGAGAGCCCTGTGAGCCTAACACCTAGCCTAGCCTAGCTATATGAGCACTGCAGTGAGGGACAGAAGGAGAGCCCTGTGTGTCTAGCACCTAGCCTAGCTATCTGAGCACTGCAGAGAGACACAGAAGGAGAGAAAGACCTGTGAGCCTAGCACCTAGCCAAGCCTAGCTATCTGAGCACTGCAGAGAGACAGAAGGAGAGAGCCCTGTGAGCCTAGCACCTAACCAAGCTATCTGAGCACTGCAGAGAAAGACAGGAGAGAGAACCCTGTGGGCCTAGCACCTAGCCTAGCTATCTGAGCACTGCAGAGAGAGAGCACTGTGAGTCTAGCACCTAGCCTAGCTATATGAGCACTGCAGAGAGAGAGAGCCCTGTGAGTTTAGCACCTAGCCTAGCTATCAGAGCACTGCAGAGAGAGACAGAAGGAGAGAAAGACCTGTGAGCCTAGCACCTAGCCTAGCCTAGCTATCTGAGCACTGCAGAGAGAGACAGAAGGAGAGAAAGACCTGTGAGCCTAGCACCTAGCCTAGCCTAGCTACCAGAGCACTGCAGAGAGAGACAGAAGGAGAGAAAGACCTGTGAGCCTAGCACCTAGCCTAGCCTAGCTATCTGAGCACTGCAGAGAGAGACAGAAGGAGAGAAAGACCTGTGAGCCTAGCACCTAGCCTAGCCTAGCTATCTGAGCACTGCAGAGAGAGAGACAGAAGGAGAGAGAGCCCTGTGAGTCTAGCACCTAGCCTAGCTATCTGAGCACTGCAGAGAGAGACAGAAGGAGAGAGAGCCCTGTGAGCCTAACATCTAGCCTAAACTAGCTATCTGAGCACTGCAGAGAGAGAGACAGAAGGAGAGAGCCCTGTGAGCCTAGCACCTAACCAAGCTATCTGAGCACTGTAGAGAGAGACAGAAGGAGAGAGAGCCCTGTGAGCCTAACATCTAGCCTAGCCTAGCTATATGAGCACTGCAGAGGGACAGAACGAGAGAGAGCCCGGTGTGTCTAGCACCTAGCCTAGCTATCTGAGCACTGCAGAGAGAAACAGAAGCACCCTGCCTAACACCTAGCCTAGCTAGAGCACTGCAGTGAGGGACAGAAGGAGAGCCCTGTGTGTCTAGCACCTAGCCTAGCTATCTGAGCACTGCAGAGAGACACAGAAGGAGAGAAAGACCTGTGAGCCTAGCACCTAGCCAAGCCTAGCTATCTGAGCACTGCAGAGAGACAGAAGGAGAGAGCCCTGTGAGCCTAGCACCTAACCAAGCTATCTGAGCACTGCAGAGAAAGACAGGAGAGAGAACCCTGTGGGCCTAGCACCTAGCCTAGCTATCTGAGCACTGCAGAGAGAGACAGAAGGAGAGAGAGCCCCGTGAGCCTAGCACCTAGCCTAGCCTAGCTACCAGAGCACTGCAGAGAGTGACAGAAGGAGAGAGAGCCCTGTGAGTCTAGCACCTAGCCTAGCTATATGAGCACTGCAGAGAGAGAGCCCTGTGAGTCTAGTACCTAGCCTAGCTATCAGAGCACTGCAGAGAGGGTCAGAAGGAGAGAGAGCCCTGTGAGCCTAGCACCTAGCCTAGCTATCTGAGCACTGCAGAGAGAGACAGAAGGAGAGAGAGCCCTGTGAGCCTAACATCTAGCCTAAACTAGCTATCTGAGCACTGCAGAGAGAGACAGAAGGAGAGAGCCCTGTGAGCCTAGCACCTAACCAAGCTATCTGAGCACTGTAGAGAGAGACAGAAGGAGAGAGAGCCCTGTGAGCCTAACATCTAGCCTAGCCTAGCTATATGAGCACTGCAGAGGGACAGAACGGAGAGAGCCCGGTGTGTCTAGCATCTAGCCTAGCTATCTGAGCACTGCAGAGAGAAACAGAAGCAGAGAGAGCCCTGTGAGCCTAACACCTAGCCTAGCTATATGAGCACTGCAGTGAGGGACAGAAGGAGAGCCCTGTGTGTCTAGCACCTAGCCTAGCTATCTGAGCACTGCAGAGAGAGACAGAAGGAGAGAGCCCTGTGAGCCTAGCACCTGGCCTAGCTATCTGAGCACTGCAGAGACAGAAGGAGAGAGCCCTGTGAGCCTAGCACCTAACCAAGCTATCTGAGCACTGCAGAGAAAGACAGGAGAGAGAACCCTGTGGGCCTAGCACCTAGCCTAGCTATCTGAGCACTGCAGAGAGCACTGTGAGTCTAGCACCTAGCCTAGCTATATGAGCACTGCAGAGAGAGAGCCCTGTGAGTGTAGCACCTAGCCTAGCTATATGAGCACTGCAGAGAGACCCTGTGAGAAGCCTAGCTATCAGAGCACTGCAGAGAGAGACAGAAGGAGAGAAAGACCTGTGAGCCTAGCACCTAGCCTAGCCTAGCTATCTGAGCACTGCAGAGAGAGACAGAAGGAGAGAAAGACCTGTGAGCCTAGCACCTAGCCTAGCCTAGCTATCTGAGCACTGCAGAGAGAGACAGAATGAGAGAAAGACCTGTGAGCCCAGCACCTAGCCTAGCCTAGCTACCAGAGCACTGCAGAGAGAGACAGAAGGAGAGAAAGACCTGTGAGCCTAGCACCTAGCCTAGCCTAGCTATCTGAGCACAGCAGAGAGAGACAGAAGGAGAGAAATACCTGTGAGCCTAGCACCTGGCCTAGCTATATGAGCACTGCAGAGAGAGACAGAAGGAGAGAGAGCCCTGTGAGCCTAGCACCTAGCCTAGCCTAGGTATCTGAGCACTGCAGAGAGAGACAGAAGGAGAGAAAGACCTGTGAGCCTAGCACCTAGCCTAGCCTAGCTACCAGAGCACTGCAGAGAGAGACAGAAGGAGAGAGAGCCCTGTGAGCCTAGCACCTAGCCTAGCTATATGAGCACTGCAGTGAGGCACAGAAGGAGAGCCCTGTGAGTCTAGCACCTAGCCTAGCCTAGCTATATGAGCACTGCAGAGAGAGACAGAAGGAGAGAAAGACCTGTGAGCCTAGCACCTAGCCTAGCTATCAGAGCACTGTAGAGAGAGACAGAAGGAGAGAGAGCCCTGTGAGCCTAGCACCTAGCCAAGCCTAGCTATCTGAGCACTGCAGAGAGACAGAAGGAGAGAGCCCTGTGAGCCTAGCACCTGGCCTAGCTATCTGAGCACTGCAGAGAGAGAGCCCTGTGAGTCTAGCACCTAGCCTAGCTATATGAGCACTGCAGAGAGAGAGCCCTGTGAGTCTAGCACCTAGCCTAGCTATATGAGCACTGCAGAGAGAGACCCTGTGAGTCTAGCAGCCCTAGCTATATGAGCACTAGCACCCTGTGAGCCTAGCACCTAGCTAGCTATCAGAGCACTGCAGAGAGGACAGAAGGAGAGAGAGCCCTGTGAGCCTAGCACCTAACCAAGCTATCTGAGCACTGCAGAGAAAGACAGGAGAGAGAACCCTGTGGGCCTAGCACCTAGCCTAGCTATCTGAGCACTGCAGAGAGAGACAGAAGGAGAGAAAGACCTGTGAGCCTAGCACCTAGCCTAGCCTAGCTACCAGAGCACTGCAGAGAGAGACAGAAGGAGAGAGAGCCCTGTGAGCCTAGCACCTAACCAAGCTATCTGAGCACTGCAGAGAGAGACAGAAGGAGAGAGAGCCCCGTGAGCCTAGCACCTAGCCTAGCCTAGCTACCAGAGCACTGCAGAGAGAGACAGAAGGAGAGAGAGCCCTGTGAGCCTAGCACCTAGCCTAGCTATCAGAGCACTGCAGAGAGGGACAGAAGGAGAGAGAGCCCTGTGAGCCTAGCACCTAGCCTAGCCTAGCTATCTGAGCACTGCAGAGAGAGACAGAAGGAGAGAAAGACCTGTGAGCCTAGCACCTAGCCTAGCCTAGCTATGAGCACTGCAGAGAGAGACAGAAGGAGAGAGAGCCCTGAGCCTAGCACCTAGCCTAGCCTAGCTACCAGAGCACTGCAGAGAGAGACAGAAGGAGAGAGAGCCCTGTGAGCCTAGCACCTAACCAGCCTAGCACTGCAGAGAGAGACAGAAGGAGAGAGAGCCCTGTAGCCTAGCACCTAACCAAGCTATCTGAGCACTGCAGAGAGAGACAGAAGGAGAGAGAGCCCTGTGAGCCTAGCACCTAGCCAAGCTATCTGAGCACTGCAGAGAGAGACAGAAGGAGAGAGAGACCCTGTGAGCCTAGCACCTGGCCTAGCTATCTGAGCACTGCAGAGAGACAGAAGGAGAGCCCTGTGAGTCTAGCACCTAGCCTAGCTATCTGAGCACTGCAGAGAGAGACAGAAGGAGAGAGAGCCCTGTGAGCCTAGCACCTAGCCTAGCTATCTGAGCACTGCAGAGAGAGAGCAGAAGGAGAGAGCACTGCAGAGAGAGACTGTGAGTCTAGCACCCAGCACCTAGCCTAGCTATCTGAGCACTGCAGAGAGGGACAGAAGGAGAGAGAGCCCTGTGAGCCTAGCACCTAGCCTAGCCTAGCTATCTGAGCACTGCAGAGAGAGACAGAAGGAGAGAGAGCCCTGTGAGCCTAGCACCTAGCCTAGCCTAGCTATCTGAGCACTGCAGAGAGACAGAGACAGAAGGAGAGAGCCCTGTGAGCCTAGCACCTAACCTAGCTATCTGAGCACTGCAGAGAGAGACAGAAGGAGAGAGAGCCCTGTGAGCCTAGCACCTAGCCTAGCCTAGCTATCTGAGCACTGCAGAGGGACAGAAGGAGAGAGAGCCCTGTGAGTCTAGCACCTAGCCTAGCCTATCTGAGCACTGCAGAGAGAGAGAAGCAGAGAGGAGAGCCTAGCACCTAGCCTAGCTATATGAGCACTGCAGAGCAGAAGGAGAGAGAGCCTGTGAGTCTAGCACCTAGCCTAGCTATCTGAGCACTGCAGAGAGAGACAGAAGGAGAGAGAGCCCTGTGAGCCTAGCACCTAGCCTAGCTATCTGAGCACTGCAGAGAGAGACAGAAGGAGAGAGAGCCCTGTGAGCCTAGCACCTAGCCTAGCTATCTGAGCACTGCAGAGAGAGAGTCTAGCACCTAGCCTAAGGAGCACTGCAGAGAGAGAGCCCTGTGAGTTTAGCACCTAGCCTAGCTATATCAGAGCACTGCAGAGAGAGACAGAAGGAGAGAAAGACCTGTGAGCCTAGCACCTAGCCTAGCCTAGCTATCTGAGCACTGCAGAGAGAGACAGAAGGAGAGAAAGACCTGTGAGCCTAGCACCTAGCCTAGCCTAGCTATCTGAGCACTGCAGAGAGAGACAGAAGGAGAGAAAGACCTGTGGAGCCCAGCACCTAGCCTAGCCTAGCTACCAGAGCACTGCAGAGAGAGACAGAAGGAGAGAAAGACCTGTGAGCCTAGCACCTAGCCTAGCCTAGCTATCTGAGCACTGCAGAGAGAGACAGAAGGAGAGAAAGACCTGTGAGCCTAGCACCTGGCCTAGCTATAGAGCACTGCAGAGAGAGACAGAAGGAGAGAGAGACCTGTGAGTCTAGCACCTAGCCTAGCTATCTGAGCACTGCAGAGAGAGACAGAAGGAGAGAAAGCCCTGTGAGCCTAGCACCTAGCCTAGCCTAGCTATCTGAGCACTGCAGAGAGAGACAGAAGGAGAGAGAGCCCTGTGAGCCTAGCACCTAACCAGCTATCTGAGCACTGCAGAGAGAGACAGAAGGAGAGAGAGCCCTGTGAGTCTAGCACCTAGCCTAGCTATCTGAGCACTGCAGAGAGAGAGACCTGAAGTCTAGACCTAGCCTGAGAGCCTAGAGAGAGACAGAAGGAGAGAGAGACCTGAGAGCCTAGCACCTAACCAAGCTATCTGAGCACTGCAGAGAGAGACAGAAGGAGAGAGAGCCCTGTGAGCCTAGCACCTAGCCTAGCTATCTGAGCACTGCAGAGAGAGACAGAAGGAGAGAGAGAGCCCTGTGAGCCTGCAGAGAGAGACAGAAGCCTAGAGCCTAGCACTGAGCACTGCAGAGCACTGAGAGAGAGAAGGAGAGAGAGCCCTGTGAGCCTAGCACCTAGCCTAGCCTAGCTATCTGAGCACTGCAGAGAGAGACAGAAGGAGAGAGAGCCCTGTGAGTCTAGCACCTAGCCTAGCTATCTGAGCACTGCAGAGAGAGACAGAAGGAGAGAGAGCCCTGTGAGTCTAGCACCTAGCCTAGCTATATGAGCACTGCAGTGAGGACAGAAGGAAGAGAGCCCTGTGAGTCTAGCACCCTAGCCTAGCTATCAGAGCACTGCAGAGAGAGAGAGAGGAGAGAGCCCTGTGAGCCTAGCACCCTAGCCAGCTATCTGAGCACTGCAGAGAGAGACAGAAGGAGAGAGAGCCCTGTGAGCCTAGCACCTAGCCAAGCCTAGCTAGCTGCAGAGAAACAGAGAGACAGACAGAGAAGAGCCCTGAGACCACCTAGCCTAGCCAGCTACTGAGCACTGCAGAGAGAGACAGAAGGAGAGAGCCCTGTGAGCCTAGCACCTAGCCTAGCTATCTGAGCACTGCAGAGAGAGACAGAAGGAGAGAGAGAGCTGCACCTGCTATCTGAGCACTGCAGAGAGAGACTAGCACCTAGCCTGGCCTAGCCTGAGCACTGCAGAGAGAGACAGAAGGAGCAGAGAGCCTAGCTGTGAGCCTAGCACCTAGCCTAAGCTGAGCACTGCAGAGAGAGACAAAGGAGAGAGGAGCCCTGTGAGCCTAGCACCTAGCCTAGCCTATCTGAGCACTGCAGAGAGGGACAGAAGGAGAGAGAGCCAGAGAGCTTGCACCCAGCCTGTACCTGAGCACTGCAGAGAGAGACAGAGCAGAGCCCTGTGAGCCTAGCACCTAGCCAAGCTATCTGAGCACTGCAGAGAGAGACAGAAGGAGAGAGAGCCCTGTGAGCCTAGCACCTAGCCTAGCTATCTGAGCACTGCAGAGAGAGACAGAAGGAGAGAGAGCCCTGTGAGCCTAGCACCCAGCCTAGCCTAGCTATCTGAGCACTGCAGAGAGGGACAGAAGAGAGAGAGCCCTGTGAGCCTAGCCTAGCACCCAGCCTAGCCTAGCTGAGCATCTGAGCACTGCAGAGAGAGACAGAAGGAGAGAAAGACCTGTGAGCTAGCACCTAGCCTAGCCTAGCTATCTGAGCACTGCAGAGAGAGACAGAAGGGAGAGAAAGACCTGTGAGCCTAGCACCTAGCCTAGCCTAGCTATATGAGCACTGCAGAGAGACAGAAGGAGAGAGAGCCCTGTGAGCCTAGCACCTAGCCTAGCCTAGCTACCAGAGCACTGCAGAGAGAGACAGAAGGAGAGAGAGCCCTGTGAGCCTAGCACCTAGCCTAGCTATCTGAGCACTGCAGAGAGAGACAGAAGGAGAGAGAGCCCTGTGAGCCTAGCACCTAGCCTAGCTATCTGAGCACTGCAGAGAGAGACAGAAGGAGAGAGCCCTGTGAGCCTAGCACCTAGCCTAGCCTAGCTATCTGAGCACTGCAGTGAGAGACAGAAGGAGAGAGCCCTGTGAGCCTAGCACCTAGCCTAGCCTAGCTACCAGAGCACTGCAGAGAGAGACAGAAGAAAAACCTGAGAGAACAGACAGAGAAGCAGAGAGCCAGCCCTGCTGAGCCTAGAGAGAGACAGAAGGAGAGAGAGCCCCTGTGAGCCTAGCCCTAGCCTAGCTATCTGAGCACTGCAGAGAGAGACAGAAGGAGAGAGAGCCCTGTGAGCAGCACCTAACCTAGCTATCTGAGCACTGCAGAGAGAGACAGAAGGAGAGAGAGTGAGCCTAGCACCTAGCCCTATGAGCACTGCAGAGAGCAGACCCAGGAGAGCCCTGTGAGACAGCACCTAGCACCTAGCCTAGCTAGCTACAGAGCACTGCAGAGAGAGACAGAAGGAGAGAGCCCTGTGAGTCTAGCACCTAGCCTAGCCTAGCTATCTGAGCACTGCAGAGAGAGACAGAAGGAGAGAGAGCCCTGTGAGCCTAGCACCAGCCTAGCCTAGCTATCAGAGCACTGCAGAGAGAGACAGAAGGAGAGCCCTGTGAGTCTAGCACCTAGCCTAGCTATCTGATCTGAGAGACAGAAGAGAGAGAGCCCTGTGAGAGGGACAGCTAAGAGCACTGCAGTGAGAGACAGAGAGCCCTGTGAGCCTAGCACCTAGCCAGCCTAGCTATCTGAGCACTGCAGAGAGAGACAGAAGGAGAGAAAGCCCTGTGAGCCTAGCACCTAGCCTAGCTATCTGAGCACTGCAGAGAGAGACAGAAGGAGAGAGAGCCCTGTGAGCCTAGCACCTAGCCCAGTAGCTATCTGAGCACTGCAGAGAGAGACAGAAGGAGAGAGAGCCCTGTGAGCCTAGCACCTAGCCTAGCCTAGCTATCTGAGCACTGCAGAGAGAGACAGAAGGAGAGAGCCCTGTGAGCCTAGCACCTAGCCTAGCCTAGCTATCTGAGCACTGCAGAGAGACAGAAGGAGAGAGAGCCCTGTGAGTCTAGCACCTAGCCTAGCTAGCTATGAGCACTGCAGAGAGAGCACTAGCACCTAGCCTAGCCTATATGAGCACTGCAGAGAGACAGAAGGAGAGAGCCCTGTGAGCCTAGCACCTAGCCCAGTAGCCTAGCTATCTGAGCACTGCAGAGAGAGACAGAAGGAGAGAGAGACCTGTGAGCCTAGCACCTAGCCTAGCCTAGCTATCTGAGCACTGCAGAGAGACAGAAGGAGAGAGCCCTGTGAGCCTAGCACCTAGCCTAGCCTAGCTATCTGAGCACTGCAGAGAGATGAAGGAGAGACCCTGTGAGTCTAGCACCTAGCCTAGCTATCACTGCAGAGCACTGCAGAGAGAGACAGAAGGAGAGCCCAGTGAGCCTAGCACCTAGCCTAGCTATCTGAGCACTGCAGAGAGACAGAAGGAGAGAGAGCCCTGTGAGCCTAGCACCTAGCCTAGCCTAGCTATCTGAGCACTGCAGAGAGAGACAGAAGGAGAGAAAGCCTAGCCTAGCTGAGCACTGCAGAGAGACCTGCCTAGCACCTAGCCTAGCCTAGCTATCTGAGCACTGCAGAGAGACAGAAGGAGAGAGAGCCCTGTGAGTCTAGCACCTAGCCTAGCTATCTGAGCACTGCAGAGAGAGCAGAAGGAGAGAGCCCTGTGAGTCTAGCACCTAGCCTAGCTATCTGAGCACTGCAGAGAGGGACAGAAGAGAGAGAGCATAGCCTAGAGCCTAGCACCTGACCTAGCTATCTGAGCACTGCAGAGAGAGAGACAGAAGGAGAGAGAGCCCTAACCAAGAGCACTAGCACCCTGTGGGCCTAGCCCTAGCCTAGCTATCTGAGCACTGCAGAGAGAGACAGAAGGAGAGAGAGCTCCTGTGAGCCTAGCACCTAGCCTAGCCCTGTGATCTGAGCACTGCAGAGAAAGACTGAGAGAGGGTCAGAAGGAGAGAGAGCCTGTGAGCCTAGCACCTAGCCTAGCTATCTGAGCACTGCAGAGAGAGAGACAGAAGGGAGAGAGAGCCCTGTGAGCCTAGCACATGGCCTAGCTATCTGAGCACTGCAGAGAGACAGAAGGAGAGAGCCCTGTGAGCCTAGCACCTAACCAAGCCCAGCTATCTGAGCACTGCAGAGAGGGTCAGAAGGAGAGAGAGCCCCTGAGCCTAGCACCTAGCCTAGCTATCTGAGCACTGCAGAGAGAGACAGAAGGAGAGAGAGCCCTGTGAGCCTAGCACCTAGCCTAGCTATCTGAGCACTGCAGAGAGAGAGACAGAAGGAGAGAGAGCCCTGTGAGCCTAACATCACCTAAACTAGCTATCTGAGCACTGCAGAGAGAGACAGAAGGAGAGAGAGCCCTGGAGAGCCCTGTAACATCTAGAGCACTATGAGCAGCAGAGGGACAGAACGAGAGAGAGCCCGGTGAGTCTAGCACCTCCTAGCTATCTGAGCACTGCAGAGAGAGACAGAAGGAGAGAGAGCCCTGTGAGCCTAACACCTAGCACCACTGCAGCCCCTGTGTGTCTAGCACCTAGCCTAGCTATCTGAGCACTGCAGAGAGAGACAGAAGGAGAGAGAGCCCTGTGAGCCTAGCACCTAGCCCAGCCTAGCTATCTGAGCACTGCAGAGAGACAGACAGAAGGAGAGAGAGCCCTGTGAGTCTAGCACCCTGTGCCTAGCACCTAGCTGAGCACTGCAGAGAGAGACAGAAGGAGAGAGCACTGCAGAGAGAGAGCCCTGTGAGTGTAGCACCTAGCCCAGCCTAGAGCACTGCAGAGAGAGACAGAAGGAGAGAGAGCCCTGTGAGTCTAGCACCTAGCCCAGCCTAGCTATCTGAGCACTGCAGAGAGAGACAGAAGGAGAGAAAGACCCTGTGAGCCTAGCACCTAGCCCAGCCTAGCTATCTGAGCACTGCAGAGAGAGACAGAAGGAGAGAGGAAGACCTGTGAGCCTAGCACCTAGCCTAGCCTAGCTATATGAGCACTGCAGAGAGAGACAGAAGCAGAGAGAGCCCTGTGAGCCTAGCACCTAGCCTAGCCTAGCTACCAGAGCACTGCAGAGAGACAGAA
>NW_024607110.1:0-17857 GCF_018296145.1 Oncorhynchus tshawytscha | reverse complement strand
CTTTAATCTCTGACATTCATTTTTCCCATGTAAATTGCACTTTTCAGTAGTGCTCAAAGCATGCTATTCCATGAGCGAAGATTTCATCTTTCAACTCAAATCAATGAGCCCAATCAATCCTCCATGACAACAAAATCAGAAACAACAGAGTAGGGCTGGCTAATAAGTCCTTCATTTTGGGGTCATGCTCAGATAAAACAATTTGGCTAATCTAAACTTTCATATTTCCATGTCCTATTCTTGAAGGTCGAGGGGCATAATATTTATTGGAATGACTGGAATTCTGATAGACTTTTAATGTAAAAATAAAATTGAATTGTATTATTATATGTAGTAGAAAGTGATGGGTTAGAAGAAGCCTACAAAACCAACCCATAAAGTAAAATTTAACATCCATATATGGCCAGCTATGTAAACTTTAACATTGATTTATCCTGCAATAGATGTCGATCAATTGGTAACATACATTTTTGGCTTCTTCTAATGCCGCTTAAGGGAAAGTAACCAAAACGTAACGAAATGTAATCAGATTACATTACTGAGTTTGAGTAATCCAAAAGATACATTACTGATTACAATTTTGTACAGGTAACTAGTAACTGTAACGCATTACATTTAGAAAGTAACCTACCCAACCCTGCTCATTCATGTGTAACAGTGTTGCTTCCGTCACTCTCCTCACCCCAACCTGGGCTAGAAAATAGGGATCCTATGAACACATCAACAACTGCCTCAGACGAAGCATCGTTACCTATCGCTCCACAAAAGCCTTTACATTAGTACCTTGGACCACTGCAGAGCAAGGGAAACAACTACTTCAAGGTCTCAGAGAGTGTTGTCACCGATTGAAATGCCACTAGCACGTACCACTAACTAGCTAGCTAGTTATTTCACACTGGTTACATATCAGTGCCTAAATTAGATCCTACATTTTTTAAATAGTTTGTGGCAATGTGGAGGTGGAGGAAAGGGTACTGTGACAATTTGTGTATCTTACAGTAAAATCAAGCTCAAACATTTAATGACTTCAGAGCACAGTTGGCCAAACATGAAGCATCTGGATGAAATGGATTTCTCTGGGTTGCTGCTCTGTAAATAGATAGACAATCAGTTCCAGATGCAGTGCATCAGACAACATCTAAGGGCCCTGATTGCTTGTGTGTGTGTGTTCGTTTGTGTTAATGTGTGCGTGTGTCTATGTGTGTGTGCGTGTGCATGTACCTCAGAAGTGTGGGCGATAACACTGGATTGATGGATTGACTGGATTGACATACTCTTGACTGATAATATTTAATTATATTTTGAGTGAATTGGCAGTAGAGTTGTTTCCATGTTACTTTAAATTGAGTAAATTACAGTTTGTAGAGTTAAATATAAACACCAAATAGAATAGAAATAACTCTAAAAATGTAACTCTGCAACAAGAGTTATTTTTACTCTATTTAGACTGGGACCAACTTATATATTTTGTAGAGTATAATTGTATTCAATTTTAGTAAAATTTACTCAGATAAATTTACTGTGTAGGAGAACCCTTTAAAGAACCCTTTTTGGTTCCATGAAGAATCCTTTCCATAGAGGGTGCTACATGGAAAAAGGGTTCTACCTAAAAACCAAAAAGGTTTCTACATAGAACCAAAAAGGGTTCTCCTATGGGGATATCCGAAGAATCCCAGCATCATAAGGTGCTAACACCCCAGCATCATAAGGTGCTAACACCCCAGCATCATAAGGTGCTAACACCCCAGCATCATAAGGTACTAACACCCCAGCATCATAAGGTACTAACACCCCAGCATCATAAGGTACTAACACCCCAGCATCATAAGGTACTAACACCCCAGCATCATAAGGTACTAACACCCCAGCATCATAAGGTACTAACACCCCAGCATCATAAGGTACTAACACCCCAGCATCATAAGGTACTAACAGCCCAGCATCATAAGGTACTAACATCCCAGCATCATAAGGCGTCATCCATTGACAAACTTCATTAGTGAACAAACGTACTTTAACAGGGGAATGGTCTATTATGCAACTGTACAGCATGGTGATTAAATGGTGGATAGTATGATAAGCATGATCTGCAGTAGTCTGGAGTGTCTGTGAAATACTGTTACAGCATCCAGCTGGCAGGAGGCTCCACTACCAGTCAACACCATTTATCTACAACCAACACACCCATTTTGGGAACAAAGATTGTCACAGAATGTTTGAGAAAGTTATCCAAATGTTCTCAGAACATGATTTTGGCAAATGGACAAGAATTTCTTACAATTAATTTCAAGCACACATGCACCTACGCACACATACCATTCTATTGTTTATTTTTGATCCGGTTTATCCACGGCAAAGGGATATATTTTCCATAATAATTTGAACCTAATTAATTTGTTCAATACACTCTTCAAACATGTTGAACATACAAGTTGCGCATGCTGTCTATAGCCTAACTATAATCAACAAGGCAGCTGTATTATCTTTGTAGCCCTAAATGTTTAACATTTCAGAGTAGACTATTCACTTGCTGAACTTAAATGAACGCAAACTGCGATGACAGGTAGGCCAATCCAATGGACACTGTAGTGGCTTAACACTTAGTACTTATTTATGTAATAAGAAAGACTCTGAAGACAAGCAACTGAACTGGAGCTTCACATTCACTCAAACGAGTTAGTACCAGAATAATATAGAACAACACTGCGCATGACCAAGGGTGCTCCATTCTTAAAGGGGACATCAGTAATTAACAGAACATAACATTCCTTCTCTTATACAATCAGAGTTACTTTTACCAAACCACAGCTGAAACATTTCCCAGAACTTGTTATTTTGCATCTTTTAATTTGAACAGTTAGTTTTTGTTTGTTTGTTTATAAGTCTAGTCTGTCTGGTGGACGGTGGGTTCTGGGTAGCGCCTCGGATTGTCTGGAGGCTCCTGAACATCCTCAGTGTCTGTCTGGTGGACGGCGCCTTCGTTCTGGGTAGCGCCTCGGATTGTCTGGAGGCTCCTGAACATCCTCAGTGTCTGTCTGGTGGACGGCGCCTTCGTTCTGGGTAGCGCCTCGGATTGTCTGGAGGCTCCTGAACATCCTCAGTGTGTGTCTGGTGGACGGCGCCTTCGTTCTGGGTAGCGCCTCGGATTGTCTGGAGGCTCCTGAACATCCTCAGTGTCTGTCTGGTGGACGGCGCCTGAACATCCTCAGTTCTGGGTCTGGTGGAGCGCCTCGGATTGTCTGGAGGCTCCTGAACATCCTCAGTGTCTGTCTGGTGGACGGCGCGGCTTCCTTCTGGGTAGCGCCTCGGATTGTCTGGAGGCTCCTGAACATCCTCAGTGTGTGTCTGGTGGACACGCCTTCGTTCTGGGTAGCGCCTCGGATTGTCGCCATCCTCAGTTCCTTGGACTGGGTAGCGCCTCGGATTGTCTGGAGGCTCCTGAACATCCTCAGTGTGTGTCTGGTGGACCGCCTTATTCTGGGTAGCGCCTTTGTCTGGAGGCTCCTGAACATCCTCAGTGTCTGTCTGGCACCGCCTTCAACACGTTTGTCTGGAGGCTCCTGAACATCCTCAGTGTCACGCGCCTTCCTTCTGGGTAGCGCCTCTTGTCTGGAGGCTCCTGAACATCCTCAGTGTCTGTCTGGTGGACGGCGCCTTCGTTCTGGGTAGCGCCTGGATTGTCTGGAGGCTCCTGAACATCCTCAGTGTGTGTCTGGTGGACTCCTTCTGTGCCTCGGATTGTCTGGAGGCTCCTGAACATCCTCAGTGTCCTGGTGGACGGCGCCTTCTTCAGTTCCCTGTTGTGTCACCTCAGTGTCTCTGTGGATCTCTGGGTAGCGCCTGTTGTCTGGAGGCTCCTGAACATCCTCAGTGTCTGTCTGGTGGACGGCGCCTTCTTCTGGGTAGCGCCTCGGATTGTCTCTCCTGAACATCCTCAGTGTGTCTGGTGGACGGCGCCTTCGTTCTGGGTAGCGCCTCGGATTGTCTGAACATCCCAGTGTCTGTCTGGTGGACGGCGCCTTCGTTCTGGGTAGCGCCTCGGATTGTCTGGAGGCTCCTGTCCTCAGTGTGTGCAGTTCCCTGTTTCAGTGTCACACCTCAGGATCTCTGTGCCTGTTCCTGTTCTCTCTACTGCCCCACCGTCCTCTACAGTTCCCTGTGTGTCACTCAGGATCTCTCTGTGCCTGTTCTGCCCCACTGCCCCAGTTCCCTGTGTGTCACACTCTCTACAGTTCCCTGTGTGTCTACTGCCCCACCGTCCTCTACAGTTCCCTGTGTGTCACTCCTCAGGATCTCTCTGTGCCTGTTCTCTCTACTGCCCCACCGTCCTCTACAGTTCCCTGTGTGTCACTCTCAGGATCTCTCTGTGCCTGTTCTCTCTACTGCCCCACCGTCCTCTACAGTTCCCTGTGTGTCACTCAGGATCTCTGTGCCTGTTCTCTCTACTGCCCCACCGTCCTCTACAGTTCCCTGTGTGTCACTCAGTCTCCCTGTGTGTCACTGCCCCACCGTCCTCTAGTTCCCTGTGTGTCACTCTCATCTCTCTGTGCCTGTTCTCTCTACTGCCCCACCGTCCGTCCTCTACAGTTCCCTGTGTGTCACTCAGGATCTCTCTGTGCCTGTTGTCTCTACTGCCCCACCGTCCTCTACAGTTCCCTGTGTGTCACTCAGGATCTCTCTGTGCCTGTTGTCTCTACTGCCCCACCGTCCTCTACAGTTCCCTGTGTGTCACTCAGGATCTCTCTGTGCCTGTTGTCTCTACTGCCCCACCGTCCTCTACAGTTCCCTGTGTGTCACTCAGGATCTCTCTGTGCCTGTTGTCTCTACTGCCCCACCGTCCTCTACAGTTCCCTGTGTGTCACTCAGGATCTCTCTGTGCCGGTTGTCTCTCGATTGTTGTGCTGTTTTCCGTGGAATGCATTTGGTTAATGTGACGCCGCCACATTATGTCTGGGCTCACTTGAACCTGGTAAGTTCTGGGTCCCGTTTGTGTGTGTACGGTCCCTCTTGTCCATTTCCCTCCTCTTCTGTAGTCTCGCACCATCACCTCCTGTCCTGTTTGGATATGGCGCTCCCGGCCACCAGAGAGCGTCTTGGCATGTTTGTTCAGCACTTCATTACGCCTGTTTGGCTTCATGATGTCCAGCTGTGTGCGGAGAGGCCTCCCGAACATCAGTGCGGCTGGGCTTTCATTTGTCGTGGCATGTGGGGTGTTTCGGTGGGAGGCCAGGATCTTGGCCAGTTTTGTTTGCGAAGTCCCTTCGTCTTGTTTTTCTGCACGGAGTCCTTGCTTTAGGGTTTGCACAAAGCGTTCTGCCAACCCATTGGTGGCAGGGTGGTACGGAGCTGAGGTTGAGTGTTTGATTCCATTTACTGACATGAATCCTGTAAACTCGTCACTTACAAACGCTTGCGCGTTGTCACTTACCAGCTGCAGCGGCAAACCGAAGCGTCAGTCTCTCGATGTGCAAAACTGATAGAGACATACCCCAAGCGACTTACAGCTGTAATCGCAGCAAAAGGTGGCGCTACAAAGTATTAACTTAAGGGGGCTGAATAATTTTGCACGCCCAATTTTTCAGTTTTTGATTTGTTAAAAAAGTTTGAAATATCCAATAAATGTTGTTCCACTTCATGATTGTGTCCCACTTGTTGTTGATTCTTCACAAAAAAATACAGTTTTATATCTTTATGTTTGAAGCCTGAAATGTGGCAAAAGGTTGCAAAGTTCAAGGGGGCCGAATACTTTCGCAAGGCACTGTATATCTACATTCTTAGCCTTAAAAAAAAGAATCCTGTACTAAATCATCTCTGTACTATGTTAAACTTACACCTTCTGGTGGATTGACTCTATTAGTCTCTTTACTGGTTTAACTACCCTCCCCGCCCTTGTGCAACCCGCCACTGGGCTAGGGGCCATAGTAACTAACGGTGGCTCTGGCCTTAGATCATTGATCAGAGGTGGGTTTGAAGGAATCAGCTCCAGAATCTCAGAGGTGCTTCCCCGGTCATTTTCCTCAAGAAAACAAGGTTCTTCTGGCTCTGACTTTCCATCCGATGTCCAGAGATCGGAGTAATCGCTTGAATCACCCGCCAGCCAGGATGCACTTTTCTCCCCAGAGTCCTCCATGTCTTCCCTGTCCAGTCCATCGCCGGAGTGGGTGACCTCTCCTGCATCTACATTGATTGAAGGCCCTGCAGCATCACTGTCATTGAAGTGCATTGAATCAATTTCAAATGGCAGGAAATTCACCTGCAGCAGTAGATTCCTGTGAACCACTTTCTCTCTGCCGTAACGGTCTTGGATTATGTACGTGTGAGTTTGTGGATTGACTGAAGTCACTGTGAAAATCTCGGGGTTCCACTTGTCAGCCAACTTGCGGTGGCCCCTTTCACCCTTGTTGGCGATGAGGACACGATCCCCCATGGACAAACCGATGCCTTTAACCAGCTTGTCATACTCCCGACCTTGTCGTCTCTGTTGCTTGTCAGTGTGCCTTTGGGCAACACTCATAGCTTCCTTCAGCCCAGTGATCAGAGTCTCGACATACTTGTTGCAATCCACAACACTGGAGTCGTCCAAAACATTGCAGAACATAACATCCACTGGTAGCCGAGGGACTCTACCAAACATGAGAAAGAATGGAGCATAGCCCGTAGTCTCGTGAACAGTGGCATTGTAGGCAAATGTTAATGACTGGATTTGTTCAGGCCAATGTTCTTTGGTTTTCAAGGGCAGACTCCTGAGCATGCTACCTAAAGTCCTGTTGAAGCGTTCAGTTTCTCCATTCCCCATTGGGTGATATGCTGTGATTCTTGACTTTTGGACACCGGAGAGCTTCAGCAGTTCTGCTATTAGCTCACTCAAAATTTGCGCCTTGATCAGTATGGATCCTTGATGCAAAGCCGTAGACACAGAAGACATGATCCCACAGTTTACGAGCTACTTGCTTGGCTGTCTGGTTTCTGCATGGCCATGCATGGGCAAGTTTAGTGAAGTGGTCAGTCACCACCAGAACATCGAGTTCTTCTTACTGTCTTCCGCTGTCCAAAAATCCAAACACACCAACTCCATGGGAGAGCAAGTTTTGATGCTCTCTAACGGGGCTCTAGCCACTGGCTCTGGAGTTTTTGCTAGAACACATCTCTGGCAGCAGCGCACATACTCCTTGATGTCTCTCTCCATTGCAGGCCAGAAAAATCTCTGTCTGGCCAGAGCTAGAGTTCTAGCTTGGCCTTGATGTCCTGCAAGGTCGTGAATGCCAGTCATCGCTTTGAGTCTCAACACCTCTGGCAAGACATACTGGAACTTTCTCCGGTTTGTGTGACTCTCCTTAATGACACGATACAGAACTCCCTCTCTTAGGATCAAGCGATCCCACTGTTTCATCAGCAACAACACTTTAGAAGAAACATTGTATCGAGCTCGTCTGGTGGGCCGTTTCTTATTGAAGACTAAAGGGATGACCTTGGAAGTCACAGAGTCTTGCAGCTGGAGATCTCGAAGTTCCTCGTGCGAGAGTTCAGGCAAAGTGTCAATACCAGGAGAAAGCAGCCGTTGGGTGTTGGAACCAAGCTGGATTGCTTGCATCTCCGTTGAACATTCCCAGTCAATATGGAGCTGACATATGGCCTTCACTTCAGCAGTGGTGAAAGAGGTTATCTCCTGGGGATAAGAAGCCCAACAGAAGGCATCTTGGACATCATCATTCAGTGTCCCAACAGCCTCAGACAGAAGTGCTAGGTAGGACTCCCTCAGTCTCTGCGCGACAGTCACTGCAAAGGGGTCGCGGCTCAGTGCATCTGCTACTGTATTCTTGCTGCCTGGGATACGCTTCAAATCAAAGTTGTACGGTGCCAGCTTGGCAACCCATCTTTGCTCGCAAGCGTCCAGCTTGGGTTTTGTCATGATGTACGTTAACGGGTTACTATCTGTCCAGACAGTGAACTCGTGCCCCTTAAGCCAGTGACTGAATTTCTCACACACACTCCATTTCAGTGCTAGAAATTCAAGTCTGTGTGCCGGGTACCTTCTCTGCGACTTACTCAGGGTCTTGCTCGCAAATGCTATGGGCCTTGCCTTATCTTCCCCTTCAGGTACTTGGCAAAGCACAGCCCCAAGACCATCCAAGGAAGCGTCAGTGAAGAGAATGAACGGCCTCTCGAAATCAGGGTGAGCTAGCACGACACAATTCAAAAGAGCATCCTTCCGCTTCTGGAATGCAACGACACACTCCTCAGTCCAATCCGATAGCGTCAGCTTCCGGAAAATCCCACTGTTGCCCTTCTTCCCATCTCTTCCTCTTCTCTTTTGACCCCCAGTGAGTGCAAACAAAGGTCTGGCTATAGCAGAACAGTTAGGAATGAAGTGCTGGTAATATAATACCATACCCAAGAAGGATTTCAGCCTCCGAGCAGAGGGAGTGCATCCATCTGCCTCCATCAGCTGAGCTTGGCTCATCTGGGCAATGGCCTCCACCTTCTCAGGATCCACTGACACACCGTCCTCTTTAATGATATGTCCGAGGAATTTCACTGTTCTTCGTAGAGAGTGGCATTTCTTGGGTGCTAGCTTGAGATCGTTGGATCTTAGACGGCTAAACACAACTTCAAGTCGCTGTAGAGCCTGTTCCTCGGTGGGTGCAAAGACCAACAAGTCATCTAGGTAACAAAGGAGATTTGAGAAGTTTAGGTCCCCAAATATACTCAACATCATTCTCATGAAAGAGGCCGGGCTGTTACACAGACCTTGTGGCATGCGATTGTACTCATAAAGTCCCATCGGTGTGGTAAAGGCTGTGTACTTCTTGTCCTCTTTGTGAACTGGAATGTTATACAATCCTGAGGTCAAGTCCATGGTGCTGAAAAATGCACTGCCACCAAGGGCTGCGAGGCAATCTGCTTGATGAGGAAGGGGATGAGCGTCCTTCACCGTTCGTGCATTCATCCACCTGAAGTCAGTGCATAACCTCAGACTCCCGTCTTTCTTCCATACCATGACTAAAGGGGAGGCATACTCACTAACTGACTTGCGTATAAGACCTACTTCTTCCATATCTGTCAATACCTTCCTCAGCTTCAGGTAATGAGCAGGCGGAACTCTTCTGTATGGTAGCCGGAAGGGTCTGTCATCAACCAGGTGGATACGGTGAACATAACCCCTGGCTTCTCCGCAGTCCAGATTATGTCTTGAGAAGATGTCTTCATATTTTGTGATGGTATTCACAAGCTTTTCCTTCCACTGGTCAGCTACCTGGCATCCATCAATGTCAATGTCTACTAATCCTAGATCAGACAGTCTTTGTTTCAGATTGTGGCAGCCAATGTCATCCTGCTTCTGTTCCATTGGGGTTTTCCTCACTTCATGAAGGCCCTGAAAGATTGTTGCATCCTCAACAGCCAAGCATGTAGACACATCTGCCAACTTTATGTTACGTCTTAGGGTGAGATGTTTGTCAGAACAGTTTACTACCTTTAAAAGGGACCCAGCCATCTCCCCACATGGGTGTAATAACTCTACCCACGAGTATGTTTCTGGGCATGACCTTTGACCTGGTAGGTTCGACTATTACAGTGCTGTCTGGAGACAATGCCACATTTTTAGGAAGTTTACCCCAAACTAAGTGTTCAGTCTTGGGCGAAAGAGTCACAGCTTGAGTGAGCTTCACTGTCCCAATCTTGCCATCGACTTGCTGTCCCTTCCATCTTGTGACACTTGTCATCATCTACAGAAACTCCTCACCCTCTGGTGAGTGGGTCTAGTCATCCATGTTCAAATCAAATCAAATTTTATTTGTCACATACACATGGTTAGCAGATGTTAATGCGAGTGTAGCGAAATGCTTGTGCTTCTAGTTCCGACAATGCAGTAATAACGAGCAAGTAATCTTACTAACAATTCCAAAAAAAACTACTGTCATACACAGTGTAAGGGGATAAAGAATATGTACATAAGGATATATGAATGAGTGATGGTACAGAGCAGCATAGGCAAGATACAGTAGATGATATCGAGTACAGTATATACATATGAGATAAGTATGTAAACCAAGTGGCATAGTTAAAGTGGCTAGTGATACATGTATTACATAAGGATGCAGTCGATGATATAGAGTACAGTATCAACGTATGCATATGAGATGAACAATGTAGGGTAAGTAACATTATATAAGGTAGCATTGTTTAAAGTGGCTAGTGATATATTTACATCCTTTCCCATCAATTCCCATGATTAAAGTGGCTGGAGTAGAGTCAGTGTCATTGACAGTGTGTTGGCAGTAGCCACTCAATGTTAGTGGTGGCTGTTTAACAGTCTGATGGCCTTGAGATAGAAGCTGTTTTTCAGTCTCTCGGTCCCAGCTTTGATGCACCTGTACTGACCTCGCCTTCTGGATGGCAGCGGGGTGAACAGGCAGTGGCTCGGGTGGTTGCTGTCCTTGATGATCTTTATGGCCTTCCTGTAGCATCGGGTGGTGTAGGTGTCCTGGAGGGCAGGTAGTTTGCCCCCGGTGATGCGTTGTGCAGACCTCACTACCCTCTGGAGAGCCTTACGGTTGAGTGCGGTGCAGTTGCCATACCAGGCGGTGATACAGCCCGCCAGGATGCTCTCGATTGTGCATCTGTAGAAGTTTGTGAGTGCTTTTGGTGACAAGCCGAATTTCTTCAGCCTCCTGAGGTTGAAGAGGCGCTGCTGCGCCCTCCTCACGATGCTGTCTGTGTGAGTGGACCAATTCAGTTTGTCTGTGATGTGTATGCCGAGGAACTTAAAACTTGCTACCCGCTCCACTACTGTTCCATCGATGTGGATGGGGGTGTTCCCTCTGCTGTTTCCTGAAGTCCACAATCATCTCCTTAGTTTTGTTGACGTTGAGTGTGAGGTTATTTTCCTGACACCACACTCCGAGGGCCCTCACCTCCTCCCTGTAGGCCGTCTCGTCGTTGTTGGTAATCAAGCCTACCACTGTTGTGTCGTCCGCAAACTTGATGATTGAGTTGGAGGCGTGCATGGCCACGCAGTCGTGGGTGAACAGGGAGTACAGGAGAGGGCTCAGAACGCACCCTTGTGGGGCCCCAGTGTTGAGGATCAGCGGGGAGGAGATGTTGTTGCCTACCCTCACCACCTGGGGGCGGCCCGTCAGGAAGTCCAGTACCCAGTTGCACAGGGCGGGGTCGAGACCCAGGGTCTCGAGCTTGATGACGAGCTTGGAGGGTACTATGGTGTTGAATGCCGAGCTGTAGTCGATGAACAGCATTCTCACATAGGTATTCCTCTTGTCCAGATGGGTTAGGGCAGTGTGCAGTGTGGTTGAGATTGCATCGTCTGTGGACCTATTTGGGCGGTAAGCAAATTGCAGTGGGTCAAGGGTGTCAGGTAGGGTGGAGGTGATATGGTCCTTGACTAGTCTCTCAAAGCACTTCATGATGACGGATGTGAGTGCTACGGGGCGGTAGTCGTTTAGCTCAGTTACCTTAGCTTTCTTGGGAACAGGAACAATGGTGGCCCTCTTGAAGCATGTGGGAACAGCAGACTGGTATAGGGATTGATTGAATATGTCCGTAAACACACCGGCCAGCTGGTCTGCGCATGCTCTGAGGGCGCGGCTGGGGATGCCGTCTGGGCCTGCAGCCTTGCGAGGGTTAACACGTTTAAATGTCTTACTCACTTCGGCTGCAGTGAAGGAGTTGTTGACGAGCTTCCAGTATTCGTCAGTGCCTTTCATCTCATGCAATAGATGCTTAATGACATTCGATCCCAGGATGAGATCATCACGCTGTCCAGGAACAACTAGAGTGGGCACTTTAACATCAATCCCATAGATTTGCATCTCCAAATCATAGAAACACTTTGTTGAGGTCTTCTTCCCCCCACACCCCACTAATACTAACTCTGTGGGAGGCTGATAATGCTGAGGAAGGTCACCTGCTTCCAAAAGTCTCTGCTCCGCATGTTCACTCAATGTACAGGCCATAGACCCAGTTTCAAGCATGCCCTTAAGCTGCACTTTCCCCATGTACAGACACAGAGGTGTAAAACAAATCTGAAAAAGCCTCAACTTCTTGTGAACCTAACATAACAATGTTCTCTCCTTCTTTCGCATCAGAGCACAAAATCTCATACGTTTTCTCGAGATCATCAAATTCTTTCTTGGGGGTAGACAGTTGAACACCCACATTTCCCCCCTTCACCTGTGGGCGTGTCAGTTTAACGGTTGCTGCTGTGGTGGTGAGTTTCTCTGCTGTTGTGGTGGGCGTGTCTTGTATTGGAATACTGCTGCCAGTTTGGGGTCAGGGCAGTATGTTACAAACATCCTAACGACATAAGAGTTGGAGCTGTCAATCTTCTTACCTTGTCTCTTAAGGCCCTCGTCAGCGACATCTACGGCCTTGTTCAATCGAACCCAGTACTCCATAACAGCCTCTCCGGGTACAGGTTTAGTATTGTAAAAATCAGCCAATGGCATGCATGAATAGGCCAATTCACTGAAATTCTGTTTCAGAATGTCAAATACAATCTCTGGCTTCTCTGTAAGATCAACTGTTGTCTCATTGCGTAAATTTATCTTTACCATGTCTCTTGCTTTGCCAGATAATCGACTAATCATCTCATCTGATTGTTCCCCAACAGGACATCCCTTCCTCCTCAAGTATACTCCTCCCATTCATGAATGGAGCATTTGTCTGTACCATCTCCTCTATATGTAGGAGGTTCCTTTATGTCTGATTGCATGATGAACTTAATTTGACGGAGATCTACATATCCTACTGACTCTGAATGATGATCACTTATCTTTTCTGTACTTACTGGTGGCTCATAAGTACTGGACCTGCCACTCTGTAGTTCTTCCCTAATGGAGCTCCCTATTTCCCAGGCTAGCTGAGTGACCAGCTCAACTAGACCATCTACAATTTTTTTGGAGCAAAACATGGGGGAACCTCCTGCACCTACACACTTTACAGGGGTTTGATCAGAGTATGAGAAAAACCTCCCCCTCCCAGCAGTGAATTTGGGTTCATCACCATTATAAGATGCCATGCCACTAAAGTTAGGTTAAAATGTCTGTTGATGAACACACTTCTATGTTGGTTAACGATAAACAGCGCTCTCAATACATCGTTGTCAGAAAAAAAAACAGGAAAAAAGACTGTAGTTCCGATTTTTACCACAAGGCGGCAAGAGTACCTCAATGATATAATTAGTCTCTAGAGCAGCAGTGCCGCGGTGATTGAGCTGACGTCGATCAACGATGAATCCAGATCTAGAAGGCACCAATGTAGCCGGTGCTATACTGCACCGCTGTAACTCTGCGTTGTGTGTGGTTGATAGAGACTATAAACGTGGACTTGAGATCAGGTAGTTTTAATCAAGCAGAACTGACTCTCTGCATCTGCATCCAAAAGGAAATAAAACATTTGTAGAGCACATATGTTCTGAGAATCGTCGCCTCTTTCTCTCTGTGCATCAACATGATTTTTGAATAGAAAAATTAATACACTCTCTCCTTATTATACATAACATATTTTACATAGATAAAACCACATACCTGCATCCAAAAGGAAATAAAACATTTGTAGAGCACATATGTTCTGAGAATCGTCGCCTCTTTCTTAACAAAGGCAAAGGCGGAGGTGTTGCTAACATTTACGATAGCAAATTTCAATTTACAAAAAAAAAAAAGACGTTTTCGTCTTTTGAGCTTCTAGTCATGCATTTCGCTACACTCGCATTAACATCTGCTAACCATGTGTATGTGACAAATAAAATTTGATTTGATTTGCTTTTGATTTGAAATATATGCAGCCTACTCAATCACTTTTTATAGCTACTGTTTACAGGCCTCCTGGGCCATATACAGCGTTCCTCATTGAGTTCCCTGAATTCCTATCGTACCTTGTAGTCATAGGCTTCGGAGCCATCATCGACTCAGTGGGTTTTGTCCAACATGTCTCTGGACCCACTCACTGTCACAGTCATACTCTGGACCTAGTTTTGTCCCATGAAATAAATGTTGTGGATCTTAATGTTTTTCCTCATAATCCTGGACTATCGGACCACCATTTTATTACGTTTGCAATTGCAACAAATAATCTGCTCAGACCCCAACCAAGGAACATCAAAAGTTGTGCTATAAATTCACAGACAACACAAAGATTCCATGATGTCCTTCCAGATTCCCTCTGTCTACCCAAGGACGCCAGAGGACAAAAATCAGTTAACCACCTAACTGAGGAACTCAATTTAACCTTGCGCAATACCCTAGATGCAGTTGCACCCCTAAAAACTAAAAACATTTTTCATAAGAAACTAGCTCCCTGGTACACAGAAAATACCCGAGCTCTGAAGCAAGCTTCCAGAAAATTGGAACGGAAATGGCGCCACACCAAACTGGAAGTCTTCTGACTAGCTTGGAAAGACAGTACCGTGCAGTACCGAAGAGCCCTTACTGCTGCTCGATCATCCTATTTTTCTAACTTAATTGAGGAATATAAGAACAATCTGAAATTCCTTTTTGATACTGTCGCAAAGCTAACTAAAAAGCAGCATTCCCCAAGAGAGGATGACTTTCACTTCAGCAGTGATAAATTCATGAACTTATTTGAGGAAAATATTATAATTATTAGAAAGCAAATTACAGACTCCTCTTTAAATCTGCGTATTCCTTCAAAGCTCAGTTGTCCTGAGTCTGCACAACTCTGCCAGGACCTAGGATCAAGAGAGACGCTCAAGTGTTTTAGTACTATATCTCTT
Source organism: Oncorhynchus tshawytscha (assembly GCF_018296145.1). NCBI lineage: Eukaryota > Metazoa > Chordata > Actinopteri > Salmoniformes > Salmonidae > Oncorhynchus > Oncorhynchus tshawytscha. The sequence goes on along the minus strand of NW_024607110.1, from coordinate 3,111 downwards.
GACACAATGAAAATAATCATGGCCTCTAAACCTTCAAGCTGCATACTGGACCCTATTCCAACTAAACTACTGAAAGAGCTGCTTCCTGTGCTTGGCCCTCCTATGTTGAACATAATAAACGGCTCTCTATCCACCGGATGTGTACCAAACTCACTAAAAGTGGCAGTAATAAAGCCTCTCTTGAAAAAGCCAAACCTTGACCCAGAAAATATAAAAACTATCGGCCTATATCGAATCTTCCATTCCTCTCAAAATTTTTAGAAAGGGCTGTTGCGCAACAACTCACTGCCTTCCTGAAGACAAACAATGTATACGAAATGCTCCAGTCTGGTTTTAGACCCCATCATAGCACTGAGACTGCACTTGTGAAGGTGGTAAATTACATTTTAATGGCATCGGACCGAGGCTCTGCATCTGTCCTCGTGCTCCTAGACCTTAGTGCTGCTTTTGATACCATCGATCACCACATTCTTTTGGAGAGATTGGAAACCCAAATTGGTCTACACGGACAAGTTCTGGCCTGGTTTAGATCTTATCTGTCGGAAAGATATCAGTTTGTCTCTGTGAATGGTTTGTCCTCTGACAAATCAACTGTAAATTTCGGTGTTCCTCAAGGTTCCGTTTTAGGACCACTTGTTTTCACATATATTTTACCTCTTGGGGATGTTATTCGAAAACATAATGTTAACTTTCACTGCTATGCGGATGACACACAGTTGTATATTTCAATGAAATGGTGAAGCCCCAAAATTGCCCTTGCTAGAAGCATGTGTTTCAGACATAAGGAAGTGGATGGCTGCAAACTTTCTACTTTTAAACTCGGACAAAACAGAGATGCTTGTTCTAGGTCCCAAGAAACAAAGAGATCTTCTGTTGAATCTGACAATTAATCTTAATGGTTGTACAGTCGTCTCAAATAAAATTGTGAAGGACCTCGGCGTTACTCTGGACCCTGATCTCTCTTTTGAAGAACATATCAAGACCATTTCAAGGACAGCTTTTTTCCATCTACGTAACATTGCAAAAATCAGAAACTTTCTGTCCAAAAATGATGCAGAAAAATTAATCCATGCTTTTGTCACTTCTAGGTTAGACTACTGCAATGCTCTACTTTCCGGCTACCCAGATAAAGCACTAAATAAACTTCAGTTAGTGCTAAATACGGCTGCTAGAATCCTGACTAGAACCAAAAAATGTGATCATATTACTCCAGTGCTAGCCTCCCTACACTGGCTTCCTGTCAAAGCAAGGGCTGATTTCAAGGTTTTACTGCTAACCTACAAAGCATTACATTGGCTTGCTCCTACCTCTCTCTCTGATTTGGTCCTGCCGTACATACCTACACGTACACTACGGTCACAAGACACAGGCCTCCTAATTGTCCCTAGAATTTCTAAGCAAACAGCTGGAGGCAGGGCTTTCTCCTATAGAGCTCCATTTTTATGGAACGGTCTGCCTACCCATGTCAGAGACGCAAACTCGGTCTCAACCTTTAAGTCCTTACTGAAGACTCATCTCTTCAGTGGGTCATATGATTGAGTGTAGTCTGGCCCAGGAGTGGGAGGGTGAACGGAAAGGCTCTGGAGCAACGAACCGCCCTTGCTGTCTCTGCCTGGCCGGTTCCCCTCTTTCCACTGGGATTCTCTGCCTCTAACCCTATTACAGTGGCTGAGTCACTGGCTTACTGGGGTTCTCTCATGCCGTCCCTGGAATGGGTGCGTCACCTGAGTGGGTTGATTCACTGATGTGGTCATCCTGTCTGGGTTGGCGCCCCCCCTTGGGTTGTGCCGTGGCGGAGATCTTTGTGGGCTATACTCAGCCTTGTCTCAGGATGGTAAGTTGGTGGTTGAAGATATCCCTCTAGTGGTGTGGGGGCTGTGATTTGGCAAAGTGGGTGGGGTTATATCCTTCCTGTTTGGCCCTGTCCGGGGTGTCCTCGGATGGGGCCACAGTGTCTCCTGACCCCTCCTGTCTCAGCCTCCAGTATTTATGCTGCAGTAGTTTGTGTCGGGGGCTAGGGTCAGTTTGTTATATCTGGAGTACTTCTCCTGTCCTATTCGGTGTCCTGTGTGAATCTAAGTGTGCGTTCTCTAATTCTCTCCTTCTCTCTTTCTTTCTCTCTCTCTCTCGGAGGACCTGAGCCCTAGGACCATGCCCCAGGACTACCTGACATGATGACTCCTTGCTGTCCCCAGTCCACCTGGCCGTGCTGCTGCTCCAGTTTCAACTGTTCTGCCTTATTATTATTCGACCATGCTGGTCATTTATGAACATTTGAACATCTTGGCCATGTTCTGTTATAATCTCCACCCGGCACAGCCAGAAGAGGACTGGCCACCCCACATAGCCTGGTTCCTCTCTAGGTTTCTTCCTAGGTTTTGGCCTTTCTAGGGAGTTTTTCCTAGCCACCGTGCTTCTACACCTGCATTGCTTGCTGTTTGGGGTTTTAGGCTGGGTTTCTGTACAGCACTTTGAGATATCAGCTGATGTACGAAGGGCTATATAAATAAATGTAATTTGATTTGAATACCATCCACTTATGAGTAACCTCTAAATATACATAATTATTGCTGGATCCTGTATTTTACATTATAGCCATTAGATATATATGATTAAATATTATCTGATGTTGGTTGTGTGAGGTGTCTGCATTTGTGCACTGGAGCATCATTATGAGATTTAACAACTGCTTGCTACTTGCCTGTTTGTGTGTGACAAGAACTGAGTAACATGGTGTGACCTGCATGTTGCAAAACTGTAGATAACAGCCCAGCAGATGCTTTGTCCTTGTGTTTGTTTGTAACAATATTGAGCACATGGTGTGACTTGCTGTATCTTACAAAGTTGTGATAGGGAGGGGTGGTCATCACGAGGTTTAACTGAGATGGAAAAATACTGAACAACACAATAGCAGGAACTGAGCAACTGTTCTAACTAGGCTGCGATACCAGAACAGTAAGGATCTATACATCGACGGAGGGAGAACTCCAAGAAGCACCAAGAAGCGGGGACCCGCCTGAGCGCCTGCAATAGGCTGGACAAGTTTAAACCACGCCCAGCCTCTACTGTGATAGTTCCAACCCGTCTGTTGGCCTGTCTATCACAGTATAA
>NW_024607109.1:0-17850 GCF_018296145.1 Oncorhynchus tshawytscha | reverse complement strand
TGCATTCCCATGCCTTGTTCTTCAATGCATTCCCATGCCTTGTTCTTCAATGCATTCCCTTGCCTTGTTCTTCAATGCATTCCCTTGCCTTGTTCTTCAATGCATTTTGTGGGATTTATCTGGCGTAGTTTTCATTCACAGTGAGCTAATATAAACTTAATATTGAGGTGATAATGTCTGGGGGGACATTTCATTTGTTTTTTGCTGTTCTCCAAATAGCATTTTAGAGTTTTAAAATGGTGTAGAAGTAAATGTGTTTCAACTGGAGGGTATTTCTACACCCCACTTCGACCCCCTATTAAAAAACACAGCTCCCCAAACTACTTCCCGTAGCCTGTTCCCATGCCAATAAAGCCCCTCTTCCTTTTTTTTTTATTAACTAGGCAAGTCAGTTAAAAACAAATTATTATTTACAATGTTGGTCAACAGCCTCGTTCATGGACAGAACGACAGATTTTTATATTGTCAGCTCAGGGATTTGAACCAGCAACCTTTCGGTACTGGCCCAATGCTCTAACCACTTGGGTACCTGCCGCCTCGAATTGAATTGAGAGAGACAGTGAATGGGAAGGAGAGAGTAGAGACGTGAGAGAGAAGGAGAATAGAAGTTGTGTAGTTCTAGAGAAGGTATAGGTTTGGGTAACCTTGTCCTCTGGAAATCTGGTGCACGACACTAGATTATAGGTCCAGACCACGACGTCACGATTTGTTATGATTAGACGTTGCTGTTTCAGCACTTCTTCCGCCGAGGAGTCAGTTGACTGGGAGTTCTTGGAGTTTTACGATCTAACCAGTCCGGTGACACCGCGAGAGGGCAGTAAGCAGAGAGATAGTGAAAGCCGCAGAGAGATAGTGAAAGAGGATCGCCTACTACTATGGCTCCGTTGCAGTTCGCGGTGTACTGGCGTCTCGCGCTCATATTCTTCTTCATGGCGTTTCTCTTCTTCCTCGACCTCTTCGCCGTTAGCAGAGCAACCTCCTCGTGCAATAACGTCCCGGGTGAGTTACCGGCTCGAACCTTTGGAGAAGTATCTTCTAGTGCCCATACACAGAACTGGACTACATGGGAGGTGCGCGAGGTAAACGGATCAGTTTTACAGGTATTGTTACCGCAACAGGATGAGATTACGGGTGGGAACGACACGGAAAGAGAGAATGTGAGTAAACCGCAAAAGTTTTCCAGTTTCTACATGATTGGCAGTTATTATAATGGTCTAAATCAGTGTAAACCCAGCTTTAGTTTATTAACAGATAGTATATAATGTCATCAACACTGATTAGGCAGCATTGCATTCCTCCTGTTTGTACTCTTAACTTCCCCTCGAACAACAATTGATGAGTCAATGAACACTTAATCATAGAAATAGTCTGGGTAACCTGGTTACAGAGCCAGCCATCTACACACTCACTGACCAAGTAAACGCTCCCAGAATGAATGTCAGATGTATCACTCTGTGTGTGTGTTAGGAAACAACCTAGGAGTCCCAGTTTGATTATTAGTCATAGAGACATGATATACTGTAATGGGGTACACGATGGAACGGCTTCTCCTCGACAACGGAACGAAACGCGTCCCCCTCGACAACGGAACGAAACGCGTCCCCCTCGACAATGGAACGAAACGCTTCTCCTCGACAACGGAACGAAACGCGTCCCCCTCGACAACGGAACGAAACGCGTCCCCCTCGACAACGGAACGAAACGCTTCTCCCTCGACAACGGAACGAAACGCGTCCCCCTCGACAACGGAACGCAAACGCGTCCCCCTCGACAATGGAACGAAACGCTTCCCCTCGACAACGGAACGAAACGCGTCCCCCTCGACAACGGAATGAAACACTTCCCTCGACAACGGAACGAAACGCGTCCCCCTCGACAACGGAACGAAACGCGTCCCCCTCGACAACGGAATGAAACGCGTCCCCCTCGACAATGGAATGAAACGCTTCCCCCTCGACAACGGAATGAAACGCGTCCCCCTCGACAACGGAATGAAACGCTTCCCCTCGACAACGGAATGAAACGCTTCCCTCGACAACGGAATGAAACGCTTCCCCCTCGACAACGGAATGAAACGCTTCCCCTCGACTACGGAACGAAACGCTTCCCCTCGGCAACGGAATGAAACGCGTCCCCCTCGACAACGGAACGAACGCGTCCCCCTCGGCAACGGAACAAAAACGCGTCCCCTCGACAACGGAATGAAACGCTTCCCCTCGACAACGGAATGTAATGCTTCCCCTCGACAAAGGAACAAAAACGCTTCCCCTCGACAACGGAACGAAACGCTTCCCCTCGACAACGGAATGAAACGCATCCCCCTCGACAACGGGCGAAACGCTTCCCCTCGGCAACGGACGAAACGCTTCCCCCTCGACAACGGAACGAAACGCATCCCCCTCGGCAACGGAACGAAACGCTTCCCCCTCGACAACGGAACGAAACGCTTCCCCCTTCGACAACGGAACGAAACGCGTCCCCCTCGACAACGGAACAAACGCGTCCCCCTCGACAACGGAACAACAATAGAAAGTAAGTGACTAAAAGGAGTGTCGCATGGTAAGACGTTTCACAACACACAGTAGTGATGAGAAATACCATCATGTCTCAGGGAAACATCGTCAATATCGCTCTGGGCTGAGGACATAGTAATCTAGCTGTATGTTGTAACACTGACTAAGACATTATCTGGCACAAACGTCAGTGTGTGTTACAGGGTACAGTGTGTATGGATCCGGAGGTGATGTCGTACAGTCAGACCATCTACATGACTGGCCTTCTACTGGGATCTCTGTTCGGAGGAGCTCTCTCTGACAGGTGAGACTCTCTCTCTCTCTCTCTCTCTCTCTCTCACACACACACACACACACACACACACACACACACACACACACACACACACACAGTAAATTATACACTGTAACACATGGAAGGTGTGTGTGTGTGTGTGTGTGCGCGTGACCAGGTACGGTAAGCGAGCAGTGCTGCTGGTGTGTGTGTGTGTTAATGCCGTGACTGCTGTGCTGCCGGCAGTCCTTCCTCACGCCCTCCTCTTCCTCACCCTGCGCTGTTTGGCCGGGGTCTCCTGCTGCTGTATCAATATCTGCAGCTTCAGCCTGGGTAAAGAAAACACACACACACACAAACACACACACACACACACACACTGTTAAATCCATGCACACAGGCATACACACACACACACACACACACACACACACACACACACACACACACACACACACACACACACACTGTTAAATCCATGCACACAGGCACAAACACACACACACACACTGTTAAATCCATGCACACAGGCACACACACACACACACACACACACACACTGTTGAATCCATGCACACAGGCGCACACACACACACACACACACACACACACACACACACACACACACACACACACACACACACACTCACTCACAGTAAATCATACACTGTAACACATGGAAGGTGTGTGTGTGTGCGCCTGTGTGCATGGATTCAACAGTGTGTGTGTGTGTGTGTGTGTGTGTAGGTGTGGAATGGAGTCTTCCCAGGTATCGTATTTGGCCCCCCGGCCCTCCTGTCCTTCTCCTTCAGCCTGGGTATGATGGCGTTGGCACCACTGGCGTACCTAACACACACCTGGACACAGCTACACCTGGGACTGGCCGTACCACAGATCCTCTGTCTTCCTCTCTACTAGTGAGTAACACACACACAGCTACACCTGGGACTGGCCTGTACCACAGATCCTCTGTCTTCCTCTCTACTAGTGAGTAACACACACACAGCTACACCTGGGACTGGCCGTACCACAGATCCTCTGTCTTCCTCTCTACTAGTGAGTAACACACACACAGCTACACCTGGGACTGGCCGTACCACAGATCCTCTGTCTGCCTCTCTTCTAGTGAGTAACACACACACAGCTACACCTGGGACTGGCCGTACCACAGATCCTCTGTCTGCCTCTCTAAGAGTGAGTACACACACACACACACACAGCTACACCTGGGACTGGCCGTACCACAGATCCTCTGTCTGCCTGTCTTCTAGTGAGTACACACACACACACACACACACACACACACACACAGCTACACCTGGGACTGGCCGTACCACAGATCCTCTGTCTGCCTCTCTCTACTAGTGAGTACACACACACAGCTAAACCTGGGACTGGCCGTACCACAGATCCTCTGTCTGCCTCTCTTCTAGTGAGTACACACACACACACACACACAGCACACCTGGGACTGGCCGTACCACAGATCCTCTGTCTGCCTCTCTCTACTAGTGAGTACCACACACACACAGCTACACCTGGGACTCGCCGTACCACAGATCCTCTGTCTGCCTCTCTTCTAGTGAGTACACACACACACACAGCTACACCTGGGACTGGCCGTACCACAGATCCTCTGTCTGCCTCTCTAAGAGTGAGTACACACACACACACACACACACAGCTACACCTGGGACTGGCCGTACCACAGATCCTCTGTCTGCCTGTCTTCTAGTGAGTACACACACACACACACACACACAGACACACAGCTACACCTGGGACTGGCCGTACCACAGATCCTCTGTCTGCCTCTCTCTACTAGTGAGTACACACACACACAGCTAAACCTGGGACTGGCCGTACCACAGATCCTCTGTCTGCCTCTCTTCTAGTGAGTACACACACACACACACACACAGCTACACCTGGGACTGGCCGTACCACAGATCCTCTGTCTGCCTCTCTACTAGTGAGTACCACACACACACAGCTACACCTGGGACTCGCCGTACCACAGATCCTCTGTCTGCCTCTCTTCTAGTGAGTACACACACACACAGCTACACCTGGGACTGGCCGTACCACAGATCCTCTGTCTGCCTCTCTTCTAGTGAGTACACACACACACACAGCTACACCTGGGACTGGCCGTACCACAGATCCTCTGTCTTCCTCTCTACTAGTGAGTAACACACACACAGCTACACCTGGGACCGGCCGTACCACAGATCCTCTGTCTGCCTCTCTACTAGTGAGTAACACACACACACAGCTACACCTGGGACTGGCCGGACCACAGAGCCTCTGTCTGCCTCTCTAATAGTGAGTACACACACACAGCTACACCTGGGACTGGCCGTACCACAGATCCTCTGTCTGCCTCTCTTCTAGTGAGTACACACACACAGCTACACTTGGGACTGGCCGTACCACAGATCCTCTGTCTGCCTGTCTTCTAGTGAGTAGACACACACACACACACACACACACACACACACACACACACACACACACACACACACACACACACACACACACACACACACACACACACACAGCTACACCTGGGACTGGCCGTACCACAGATCCTCTGTCTGCCTCTCTTCTAGTGAGTACACACACACAGCTACACTTGGGACTGGCCGTACCACAGATCCTCTGTCTGCCTCTCTACTAGTGAGTACCACACACACACAGCTACACCTGGGACTGGCCGTACCACAGATCCTCTGTCTGCCTGTCTTCTAGTGAGTACACACACACACAGCTACACCTGGGACTGGCCGTACCACAGATCCTCTGTCTGCCTCTCTACTAGTGAGTACACACACAAACAGCTACACCTGGGACTGGCCGTACCACAGATCCTCTGTCTGCCTCTCTTCTAGTGAGTACACACACACACACACACAGCTACACCTGGGACTGGCCGTACCACAGATCCTCTGTCTGCCTCTCTTCTAGTGAGTACACACACACACACACAGCTACACCTGGGACTGGCCGTACCACAGATCCTCTGTCTGCCTCTCTACTAGTGAGTAACACACACACAGCTACACCTGGGACTGGCCGTACCACAGATCCTCTGTTGGCCTCTCTTCTAGTGAGTACACACACACACACAGCTACACCTGGGACTGGCCGGACCACAGATCCTCTGTCTGCAACTCTACTAGTGAGTAACACACACACACAGCTACACCTGGGACTGGCCGTACCACAGATCCTCTGTCTGCCTCTCTTCTAGTGAGTACACACACACAGCTACACCTGGGACTGGCCGTACCACAGATCCTCTGTCTGCCTCTCTACTAGTGAGTACACACACAAACAGCTACACCTGGGACTGGCCGTACCACAGATCCTCTGTCTGCCTCTCTACTAGTGAGTAACACACACACACACACACACACACACACACACACACACACACACACACACACACACACACACACACACACACAGCTACACCTGGGACTGGCCGTACCACAGATCCTCTGTCTGCCTGTCTTCTAGTGAGTACACACACACACACACACACACACACACACACACACACACACACACACACACACACACAGCTACACCTGGAACTGGCCGTACCACAGATCCTCTGTCTGCCTCTCTACTAGTGAGTACACACACAGTGTTCAGAGTTGACTATAATGTGGTATTCTTATGCAAATAGAAATGTAGTTTGACAGAGAAATAATAATGATAACTCTCTCTCTCTTAGTTCTATTCCTGAGTCTCCTCGCTGGCTGCTCCTGAAGAGGAGAGCAGAGACTCTGGAGGCATATAGGAGACACAGTCCTGAGGACAAACGCTTTCTAGACCTGGTACAAACACACACACACACACACACACACACATCAGTGTTCCCTAACCCAACTCAAGCCTGTGTGTGGTCTTTCTGACCTAGTTGTTGGACACAGAGGGGAAGGACCTGCAGGAAGTCCACCTGGAGACACACCCACTTGAGACTGACACACCTGACAGTGAGACACACACACTGGAGACTGACACACCCGACAGTGAGACACACACACTGGAGACTGACACACCTGACAATAAGACACACACACCAAAGGCAGACACACAAACATGGGAGGAACACACACTTTCCCACTGCGGACACATGAGAAGTCCCACCATCCTACTGCGCCTGGTCATCTTGAGTTACATTGGGTAGGTCAGTGTGTGTGTGTGTGTGTGTGTGTGAGAGAGGCTGTCAGATTCTACCTCTGTATTCTATTTGACAGGTCTGTTCTACAGTATTTGTCTGATGCGTCTTTCCCCCTGTGTGTGTGTGTGTGTGTGTGTGTGTGTGTGTGTGTGTGTGTGTGTGTGTTAGGCTAGCATCAGCCCTGACGTACTACGGTATCTGTATGAATGTCGGGCGGTTCGGGGTGGATGTCTTCCTGGCTCAGTTCTTCAGCGGCCTATCAGAGGCTCCCTGCCTGCTCGTCCCATTCCTATTGGCTCGCTGGGGCAGACGCCCAATCAGCATGCTATCCCTGTTCCTCAGTGGCTCCTTCTGCCTGCTGTCCCTGCTCGCATCACGCTTCTACGGTAAGACACACTCTCACACACACACACACACACACACACACACACACACACACACACACACACACACACACACACCTCCAGTGATCCAACAGTGTGTGTGTGTGTGTGTGTGTGTGTGTGTGTGTGTGTGTGTAGCTGTCCCAGGGTTGGTGATAACTCTGGCCCTGGTGGGGAAGCTGTGTATGCAGACCACTGTGTTTGTCTCTGTACTCTACGGCATCGAACTCTTCCCTACGCTCATCAGGTACGGAGTGTGTGTGTGTGTGTGTGTGTGTGTGTGTGTGTGTGTGTGTGTGTGTGTGTGTGTGTGTGTGTGACCCTGATGTATAGCTAGTGTTACAGGACTGGTCAGTCCCTATCTCAACCAAGGAGACACACAGCACTGATGTAGTTCCCTCATGTCTTGTTCATCCTGCTGAGTCATAGGTGACATTAATACATGCTCTGCAAACAGAGATAGACACATCATCTATGAATCAATTATCACCCACGTGTGTACACTACCATTCAAAAGTTTGGGGTCACATAGAAATGTCCTTGTTGTGTCCAAATGTGTCCATTTAAAATAACATCAAATTGATCAGAAATACAGTGTAGACATCGCTAATGCTGTAAATAACTATTGTAACTGGAAATGGCCGAATTTATGAAAATGGAATATCTACATAAATGGGCCTCTGTACGCCTATCAGAAACCATCACTCTTGTGTTCCAATGGCACGTTGTGTTAGCTAATCCAAGTTTATAATTTTAAAAGGCTAATTGATCATTAGAAAACCCTTTTTGCAATTATGTCAGCACAGCTGATAACTGTTGTCCTGATTTAAAGAAGCAATTAAACAGACCTTCTTTAGACTAGTTGAATATCTGGAGCATCAGCATTTGTGGGTTCGATTACAGGCTCAAAATGGCCAGAAACAAAGAACTTTCTTCTGAAACTCGTCAGACTGTTCTTGTTCTGAGAAATGAAGGCTATTCCATGTGAGAAATTGCCAAGAAACTGAAGATCTCGCATGTTGTGTACTACCCCGTCACAGAACAACGCAAACTGGCTCTAACCAGAATAGAAAAGAGGGGAGGCCACGGTGAACAACTGAGTAAGAGGACAAGTACACTAGAGTGTCTAGTTTGAGAAACAGACGCCTCACAAGTCATCAAATGGCAGCTTCATTAAATAGTACCTGCAAAACACCAGTCTCAACGTTAACAGTGAAGAGGTGATTCTGGGATGCTGGCCTTCTAGGCAGAGTTCCTTTGTCCAGTGTCTGCCCATCTTAATCTTTTCTTTTTATTGGCCAGTCTGAGATATGTTTTTTTCTTTGCAACTTTGCCTTGCAATTTTGCCTCAACTTTACTGGTGATGTTGAGACTGGTGTCTTGTGGGTACTATTTAATGAAGCTGCCAGTTGAGGACTTGTGAGGAGTCTGTTTCTCAAACTAAACACTCTAATGTACTTGTCCTCTTGCTCAGTTGTGCACCGTGGCCTCCCACTCCTCTTTCTATTCTGGTTAGAGTCAGTTGAATTATTTGTGTTATCCTATCAACACAGCAAGTACGGTGTGTGTGTGTGTGTGTGTGTGTTTCAGACAGAAGTGTGTGGGCTTGGTGTGTCTGTGTTACAGGGTGGGCTGTATCCTGAATGCGGTGATCAGTCCTAGAGGAGAAACCATCCCATTGGCCGCTATGATCCTTTATGGGAGTGGCCCCATTGTTGGGGCAGGACTGTGTCTGTTTCTACCAGAAACCAGTGGTGTGCCGCTCCCTGATTCGCTGGAGGACTGTGACAGACAGCCCAGTCTTCATCTACCAACCTTCCTTCCTTTGGTCTTCAGAGGGTGAGAGACCCCTGATGTGTGTGTGTGTGTGTGTGTGTGTGTGTGTGTGTGTGTGTGTGTGTGTGTGTGTGTGTGTGTGTGTGTGTGTGTGTGTGTGTGTGTGTGTGTGTTCCTTACTGCAGTGGTCACCAACCTTTTCTGAGTCAAAATGTCAAGATCTACCGCTTATATATATATTTTCTTTAACACAACTATTAAATGTATGCCTATGCAACACTAACCAACATGAACCAGTTCTGTAGCAGTAAGCTATAGGCCCAATACATTAAGAGATGAGTGAGTTTACATTTTAAATAATTAGCTTTTATTATTTCATTTCATTTTATAATGTTTTATTTTTTATTATGGTGCCTGCATCTGATGGTCAGTCTCAGCGGAGGGCTGAGAGCAGCAGACTGAGGGTCAGTCTCAGCGGAGGGCTGAGAGCAGCAGACTGAGGGTCAGTCTCAGCGGAGGGCTGAGAGCAGCAGACTGAGGGTCAGTCTCAGCGGAGGGCTGAGAGCAGCAGACTGAGGGTCTGTCTCAGCGGAGGGCTGAGAGCAGCAGACTGAGGGTCTGTCTCAGCGGAGGGCTGAGAGCAGCAGACTGAGGGTCTGTCTCAGCGGAGGGCTGAGAGCAGCAGACTGAGGGTCAGTCTCAGCGGAGGGCTGAGAGCAGCAGACTGAGGGTCAGTCTCAGCGGAGGGCTGAGAGCAGCAGACTGAGGGTCTGTCTCAGCGGAGGGCTGAGAGCAGCAGACTGAGGGTCAGTCTCAGCGGAGGGCTGAGAGCAGCAGACTGAGGGTCAGTCTCAGCGGAGGGCTGAGAGCAGCAGACTGAGGGTCAGTCTCAGCGGAGGGCTGAGAGCAGCAGACTGAGGGTCAGTCTCAGCGGAGGGCTGAGAGCAGCAGACTGAGGGTCAGTCTCAGCGGAGGGCTGAGAGCAGCAGACTGAGGGTCAGTCTCAGCGGAGGGCTGAGAGCAGCAGACTGAGGGTCAGTCTCAGCGGAGGGCTGAGAGCAGCAGACTGAGGGTCAGTCTCAGCGGAGGGCTGAGAGCAGCAGACTGAGGGTCAGTCTCAGCGGAGGGCTGAGAGCAGCAGACTGAGGGTCAGTCTCAGCGGAGGGCTGAGAGCAGCAGACTGAGGGTCCGTCTCAGCGGAGGGCTGAGAGCAGCAGACTGAGGGTCAGTCTCAGCGGAGGGCTGAGAGCAGCAGACTGAGGGTCAGTCTCAGCGGAGGGCTGAGAGCAGCAGACTGAGGGTCAATCTCAGCGGAGGGCTGAGAGCAGCAGACTGAGGGTCAGTCTCAGCGGAGGGCTGAGAGCAGCAGACTGAGGGTCTGTCTCAGCGGAGGCTGAGAGCAGCAGACTGAGGGTCAGTCTCAGCGGAGGGCTGAGAGCAGCAGACTGAGGGTCAGTCTCAGCGGAGGGCTGAGAGCAGCAGACTGAGGGTCAGTCTCAGCGGAGGGCTGAGAGCAGCAGACTGAGGGTCAGTCTCAGCGGAGGGCTGAGAGCAGCAGACTGAGGGTCAGTCTCAGCGGAGGGCTGAGAGCAGCAGACTGAGGGTCAGTCTCAGCGGAGGGCTGAGAGCAGCAGACTGAGGGTCAGTCTCAGCGGAGGGCTGAGAGCAGCAGACTGAGGGTCCGTCTCAGCGGAGGGCTGAGAGCAGCAGACTGAGGGTCAGTCTCAGCGGAGGGCTGAGAGCAGCAGACTGAGGGTCAGTCTCAGCGGAGGGCTGAGAGCAGCAGACTGAGGGTCAGTCTCAGCGGAGGGCTGAGAGCAGCAGACTGAGGGTCAGTCTCAGCGGAGGGCTGAGAGCAGCAGACTGAGGGTCCGTCTCTCAACATCCCTCCGCTCTCCCTTTCCTCCGCTGACACGGACTCAAAAGGAACACCATCTGTGTTACGGTTTTCTTCCGTCGAAGGAGAGTCGGACCAAAATGCAGCGTGGTAATTTAGATACATGTTTAATAAACACGACAATACAAAAACAAGAAACGGAATGTGAAAACCTATACAGCCTATTCTGGTGACAAATAAACACAGAGACAGGAACAATCACCCACGAAACACTCAAAGAATATGGCTGCCTAAATATGGTTCCCAATCAGAGACAACGATAATCACCTGCCTCTGATTGAGAACCGCCTCAGGCAACCATAGACTTTTCTAGAAAACCCTACTAAGCCACAATCTCAATACCCACTAAAACCCCAATACAAATACACACCACAAAATAAACCCATGTCACACCCTGGCCTGACCAAATAAATAAAGAAAACACAAAATACTAAGACCAGGGCGTGACAATCTGATGGCGAAACTTGAGTCGAACCGCATTATTTCTGCCTTGTGCACAAATTCATGTTGTTACTCCGATGAACAGAGGAAGTGAAACATTCCTGGATATTAAAAAAGACCCAAGCTGCTAATAATAACAACAGTGTCTATAGAGACACTTTCCTTCTCATTCATTACTGCTGCAGTGTTGGTTGTAGCGCTGAGTGGAAGTAGGGAGAATGCACATTTTATGACTTATAAAAGTGTTGATTGCAAAGTGTTGACAGTGCTGAGTAAGAACTTCAACATAAACTCACTGATAAAAACAGCAGCCCTTTGCTCTATTCGCAGACCTTCTCTCTAGTGGTGGTTTTAAACGTTTTGAAATCTCACAGTATCAACTTTACTGTAGCTTTCTGTTACGCCTGCTACGTTACTGCAGACACGGTCATCTGAGCCATTCGATAGAGGTACACTTGATTTGCTCTCTGGGCCCACCAGGAAAGCAGTTTGTACCCATGAAACGGTTCAAAAATGGCAACAGTTTGCCTACCCTGCGCGCAGAGTGAATCAAGTGCACCTACCACCAACAGCGTGATAGGAATAACAAGGAACACAAGGCTTTATCGTTGTTTTTTTTACAGAAATGTTTGGTGATCGACTAGAAATGCCTTGGAGGTGGCGATCAACTGGTTGGTGACTTGTTGTCTCTCTTCAGTGCGTCGTCAACAGCAGCTGACTGTGAAATGCTATACTCAAGAGTTCACAGGCAGCTGGTGTGTTATGTAACCTCTCCTTTTAGGTCAGCTATTTTCCCCCTTTTCTCACTCTCCCTCTACCTCTATCGGGCTGCAACGTCCCTCTTTCCGCGGGTTATGGTTCCAGGAATTGACACGGCCACTCATTTTCAGCCTACACAAATTATAACATGCATTTGATCGTGTTTCCAAGTGGTGAATAGCTACAAAAGTGGTGTGAACCATCAATTCAGATGATTAGAAATCTCTTTACACAAATGGTTATGATATATATTTTTAAAGTCAATGGTTCAACACTGTGTACATAGTTAGAAGGCAAAAAAAAAAATAAAAAATCCCATATAGCATTGCGGTCTGTATCGTCCAATCACAGAACAGATACAAGTCACGTGGTCTGTTAGAGAACGCATGATGAAACATTATAGCAGCTAACATGTCATGTGACTTGTATCTGCTCTGTGATTGGACGATACAGACCACGAGGTTGCACTTTGAAACATAAACTGACGGTAAAGGCTGGATTTCTCAACACAGAGGTACTACATGTGCACCTCATTATAGGAATTGTTTTGCAATCTCAGTAGGTTGTGGGTTAACTGCCTGTTCAGGGGCAGAACGACAGATTTGTACCTTGTCAGCTCAGGGGTTTGAACTTGCGACCTTCCGGTTACTAGTCCAACTCTCTAACCACTAGGCTACCCTGCCGTTTAAAAAAAAAAATGATGTGGAAACAATGTTGATTTAACCAGTTTGTGCCCAGTGGGATAACCGTAACCCCCAGTCTGTGGCCTGCTAACCAGAGTCCTGGACCAAGACACATGTTCAATTGAGACACACATTCTGAGGAATAGTGGACTCTTGTTGGTTAACGTCTCTCCAGCTGAGATTTGTGTGTATTTCCTGACAGGTGCTCAGCGGATGCCCCAGCTGACAAAGCCTGTCCATTCCTGGGAGACACAGACCCAGAGAAGCCCTCCCACAACCCACAGGATCTCAACTGACTCAAATTGCACATACTCACACACACACACCACAAACACACACATGCTGTAGATACATGTATTTGAAGTTCCATGGTGCTCAGTTGGTACAGAACACAATAAACTGGGAGGTACTACCTGAACTTTGAACAATAAACATTGCACTACATTTTGCGACGTTGTTCCCTACTGAACACGACCCTGGTTCTAGTGTTTTATAGGTTTGATCCTGTATCTCCCACAGCCTGTAGAGGCTTGCTGAGAGTGTGTTTAAACACAGACCTGTCTGTGAGATGTGAGAAACATTGCTAATGTAGCATTGTATAAACAGCTCTGCACGAAGGTTGTGTGTGTGCATTTTCTGTACGTGTGTGTTATCCTCGCACAATCATGAACCTTCCTTGCACCTTGCTTACATTTCTACACTGTGTTTCATATCAAGTTGACTTGAGATGGGGGCTGTCTTATCATAAAGGGTGTGGTCTTGTTGCTGTATGTTTGGTATTGAAATCAGATGTCTGTAGTTATGTGTAGGAATGTTGTCCTGTCTGGTGGCAGGGTCAGGCTGTTGAAATGACCAATTGTTTCCCATGATATGCTGTTGTGTGTTCTTATAGGCATTTGACATGCTGAGGAATGTTCTCCTGTACAGTCTGTAGATTTCCTGTTCTTTGCTATTAAATTAAAAATAGCATTTTCAATTTCATAAGAATGTGTGTTTGTCTGGCTTGGGTCTAGGGTTGCAAAATTCCTATAACTTCCCCAGGTTTTCCAGAAATCCTGGTTAGATATGTCCTGGTATTACATGGGAATAAGTAGCAAATTCTGGGAATCCTCCAACCAGGATTTCTGGGAAACCGGGAATTTGGGGAAAGTTACCCAATCAGGGGCAAGAATCAACTATAAGGAAATTAGGGATCCTCACACGGATATAGTTTCTCCCCAGTATATTATTACCCTTGACGAAGATGAAACTGGGGAACTATATTCTGTGTGTGTGTTGGGCCCCTCATTTCTTTATCTGCACCGGTGGTTTAGGAGTTTAGGATGTGCATATATCACCCTCTGTTCTGCAATAATCAACTTAGTCACCCTGGACAATCATTCACCATTCACACTAATCTGTTCACACGTACAAAACAAAGCAGGTGCTTAGTGGTGCATTGTCATGTGGACATGGGGAGTTAGAACGAAATCACCTCTATGACATCGTAGAAAGAGGAGGAAGGGAAGCGCTACTAAGGTACACAATAGTACATTTTTGGTAGATAGAAGGTGCTCTTAGGTAAAAGGGGTGTATTGCTCATCAAAAAGAAAGGAGAACCAAGGCGCTCTTCATATAATGAATTAAAATGCTTCTATACACCTATATGACATCTTAACCAGCCGTGCTTCCACCAATCCCATGCTTTTAAATGCATGACAGGGCATATGAGGTTATTATTGTGGTTACCTATTGTGTTATTGACTGTGTTTGTTTATTCCATTGGTAACTCTGTGTTGTTGTTTGTGTCGCACCGTTTTGCTTTATCTTGGCCAGGTCACAGTTGTAAATGAGAACTTGTTCCCAACTAGACTACCTGGTTAAATAAAGGTGAAATAAATAAAAAAATTAAAAAATGAGGTGAAGGTAGGGAATGGGGATTCAGACTGACAGTAGATGTACATCACCCTCCTCTGGACAGAAGAGAAACTACACCAGGTTATTTAATAATATCCACACATCCTTAGAGAAACCCATACAGGTTTGTTAAGATAAAATATGATTTAATATTAAATAAGTTGATCCAGCATCGTAACAACGGCAGAATGGCGAGTAGCGTGTGCACATAAACATCCCCACAGCATGATGCTGCCACCACCATGCTTCACCGTAGGGATGGTGCCAGGTTTACTCCAGACGTGACGCTTGGCATTCAGGCCAAAGAATTCAATCTTGGTTTCATCAGACCATGTTTCTCATGGTCTGAGAGTCCTTTAGGTGCCTTTTGGCAAACTCCAAGCAGGCAGTCATGTGGTACATACAGACCTTATATAGACCGGTGTGTGCCTTTCCAAATCATGTCCAATCAATTGAATTTACCACAGATGGACTCCAATCAAGTTGTAGAAACATTTCAAGGATGACCAATGGAAACAGGATGAACTTGAGCTCAATTTCCATTCTCATAGCGAAGTTGTTTTATATTTTTGATTTATACATTTGCAAACATTTCTAAAAACTTGTTTTTGCTTTTTCATTATGGTGTATTGTGTTGTCATTGTGGTGTATTGTGTTGTCATTATGGGGTATGTCATTATGGGGTATTGTGTTGTCATTATGGTGTATTGTGTTGTCATTATGGGTATTGTGTTGTCATTATGGTGTATTGTGATGTCATTATGGTGTATTGTGTTGTCATTATGGGGTATTGTGATGTCATTATGGTGTATTGTGTTGTCATTATGGGGTATTGTGTTGTCATTATGGGGTATTGTGATGTCATTATGGGGTATTGTGATGTCATTATGGGGTATTGTGTTGTCATTATGGTGTATTGTGATGTCATTATGGGGTATTGTGATGTCATTATGGTGTATTGTGATGTCATTATGGTGTATTGTGATGTCATTCTGTATTGTGATGTCATTATGGGGGTATTGTGATGTCATTATGGTGTATTGTGATGTCATTATGGTGTATTGTGATGTCATTCTGGGGTATTGTGATGTCATTATGGGGTATTGTGTGTAGACTGCTGAGGATTTGTATTTATTTAATCCATTTCAGAATAAGGCTGTAACGTAACAAAATGTGGAAAAGGTCAAGGGGTCTGAATACTTTCCGAAGGCATATGTGCATTCACTTGTGTGTATTTCCATAGTGTGATAATGTGTGTGTCTAAGTAGTGTGTTCCAACATGCCTCCCAGCAATGTAAGTGTCGATGTGTGTGACAGACTTGTGTGTGTGTTCAGGGGTAGGACAAGAAGTTAGCGGGGAATATTCCATGCCGTCCGTTTAGCGTTTCCTCCCACCAGTCATACTGTAACTCTGTCTTGGTAACCACGTTGATGCGGTCGCTGGGTTTGAAGCTCAGGTCGCCAGAGTGTCGCCCTGTGAACGGCGACATTAATATCTACTAATATCGCCGGGCGACTACAGGCCCCCGTTCCACGCACCCACCCCTAGGAACAGGCACATGATCACAGCTGTATACAGTGAATCATGTTGGTGTACAGTATGCCTAGGCGAACAGTATGCCTTGGTGAACAGTATGCCTAGGTGAACAGTATGCCTTGGTTAACAGTATGCCTAGGTGAACAGTATGCCTAGGCGAACAGTATGCCTTGGTGTACAGTATGCCTAGGTGAACAGTATGCCTTGGTTAACAGTATGCCTAGGTGAACAGTATGCCTTGGTTAACAGTATTTCTAGGTGAACAGTATGCCTAGGCAAACAGTATGCCTTGGTGAACAGTATGCCTAGGGTGAACAGTATGCCTTGGTTAACAGTATGCCTAGGTGAACTGTATGCCTGGCAAACAGTATGCCCTGAACAGTATGCCTAGAACAGTATGCCTTGGTGAACAGTATGCCTAGGTGAACAGTATGCCTTGGTTAACAGTATGCCTAGGTAAAAACAGTATGTCTTGGTGAATATGCCTTGAACAGTTGCCTAGGTGAACAGTAGCCTAGTATGCCCAGGGTAAACAGTATGTCTTGAACAGTATGCCTTGGTTAACAGTATGCCTAGGTGAACAGTATGCCTTGGTTAACAGTATGCCGGGTAAACAGTATGTCTTGGTGAACAGTATGCCTTGGTTAACTGTATGCCTTGGTGAACAGTATGCCTTGGTGAACAGTATGCCTAGGTGAACAGTATGCCTTGGTGAACAGTATGCCTAGGTGAACAGTATGCATTGGTGAACAGTATGCCTAGGTGAACAGTATGCCTTGGTGAAACAGTATGCCTAAAGTAGATTCCCAAACCTTCCATAACAGAGCCATCACCAACAGAGAGATCAACCTGGAGAAGAGTCCCACAAGCAAGCTGGTCCTGGGGCTCTGTTCACAAACCCACAAGACCCCACAGAGCCCCAGGACAGCAACACAATTAGACCCAACCAAATCATGAGAAAACTAAAGATAATTACTTGACACATTGAAATAATTAACAAAAAAATATAGCAAACTAAAATACTATTTGGCCCTACACAGAGAGTACACAGTGGCAGAATACCTGACCACTGTGACTGACCCAAACTTAAGGAAAGCTTTGACTATGTACAGACTCAGTGAGCATAGCCTTGCTATTGAGAAAGGTCGGCAATTTCTCAAATGGAATAGCCTTCATTTCTGTCAGAAGATTACATACACATACAAGATTACATTACATACACCTTAGCCAAATAGTTTTTCACAATTCCTGACATTTAATCCAAGTCAAAATTCCCGGTCTTAGGTCAGTTAGAATCCCCACTTTATTCTAAGACTGTGAAATGTCTGAATAATAGTAGAGAGAATGATTTATTTCAGCTTTAATTTTATTCATCACATTCTCAGTGGTTCAGAAGTTTATATACACTCAATTAGTATTTGGTAGCATTGTGTTTAAATGTTTTAACTTGGTTTAAACCTTTCGGGTATCCTTCCACAAGCTTCCCACAATAAGTTGGG